>NC_090781.1:26503078-26533078 GCF_040054535.1 Antennarius striatus | reverse complement strand
GGTTCGCGTTGCGTTCGCGGCCCGCCGGACAGATGCCCTCTGTTCTGCAGAACCCAGGAACCTGTTCTGATTGGTTGGTGGGTTTAGATCCAATGACTGAAGGAGTCACTGACCGTCAATCAGCCAGTCGTGATTCCCGGATCGAACCCGAACCCTGAACGAACCCGCGGAACAAGAGGTGAGAGCTGTCTGTCAGGTCGGGGCTCCGTGTGCTGCCGGTCCGGTAAAAGTACAGATCGATCGTGATCAAGTGGATCAACCAGAACTGGGATTGACCTTCCGGGTTCCGACCGTTCCGGGGTTCCGGTTCGGTCTCCCTGGAGGCGTGGCCTCGACTCTCACGTCTAACACGTTTTTGTCATGTTTTGGTCACGTGTTCTCTTCGAAGTTCGCTTGATTTTTGAGCGTTTCTCCGCTGGTGACGTCATGGGGGCGTGTCACACTGCGGCTACACCGTGTGCGCGTGCGTATAGACACCGTACTGTGTGTGTAAATATACATATATACACACACATAGTACTGTGTATATATATACACACATTATATATTCATATATACTGTGTGTGTATATTATATATATCTACTGTGTACAGTACAGACCAAACGTTTGGACACACCTTCCCATTCGATGAGTTTCCTTTCTTTTCATGACTGTTGACATTGTAGATTCACACTGAAGGCATCAAAACTATGAATTAACACATGTGGAAATATGTACTTAACAAAAAAGTGTGAAACAACTGAAAATACGCTTTATATTGTAGTTTCTTCTAAGTGTAGTTTCTTCACCTTTTGCTCTGATTACTGCTTTGCACACATTCTGCATTCTCTTGATGAGCTTCAAGAGGTAGTCACCTGAAGCTGTTTCCACTTCACAGGTGTGCCCTGTCAGGTTCAATAGGTGGGATTTCTGGCCTTATAAATGGGGTTGGGACCATCAGTTGTGTTGTGCAGAAGTCAGGTGGATACACAGCTGATAGTCCTACTGAATAGACTGTTAGAATTTGTATTATGCTAAGAAAAAAGCAGCTAAGTGAAGAAAAACGAGTGGCTATCATTACTTTAAGAAATGAAGGTCAGTCAGTCCGAAAAATTGGGAAAACTGTGAAAGTGTCCCAAAGTGCAGTGGCAAAAACCATCAAGCGCTACAAAGAAAGTGGCTCACATGAGGACCGCCCCAGGAAAGGAAGACCAAGAGTCACCTCTGCTGCGGAGGATGAGTTCATGCTAGGAAACCACTGCTAAGGACAGGCAACAAGCAGAAGAGACTTGTTTGGGCTAAAGAACACAAGGAATGGACATTAGACCTGTGGAAATCAGGTTTGGTCTGATGAGTCCAAATCTGAGATCTTTGGTTCCAAACACCTTGTCTTTGTGCGATGCAGAAAAGGTGAACTGATGGACTCTACATGCCTGGTTCCCACCGTGAAGCATGGAGGAGGAGGTGTGATGGTGTGTGGGTGCTTTGCTGGTGACACTGTTGGGGATTTGTTCAAAATTGAGGGCATACTGAACCAGCATTGCTACCACAGCATCTTGCAGCAGCATGCTATTCCATCTGGTTTGCGTTTAGTTGGACCATCATTTAGTTTTCAACAGGACAATGACCCCAAACACACCTCCAGGCTGTGTAAGGGCTATTTGACCAAGAGGGAGAGTGATGGGGTGCTGCGCCAGATGACCTGGCCTCCACAGTCACCAGACCTGAACCCAATCGAGATGGTTTGGGGTGAGCTGGACCGCAGAGTGAAGACAAAAGGGCCAACAAGTGTTAAGCATGTCCGGGAGCTCCTTCAGGACTGTTGGAAGACCATTTCTGGTGACTACCTCTTGAAGCTCATCAAGAGAATGCCAAGAGTGTGTGAAGCAGAAATCAAAACAAAAGGAGGCTACTTTGAAGAACCTAGAATATAAGACTTATTTTCAGTTGTTTTACACTTTTTTGTTAAGTACATATTTCCACATGTGTTAATTCATAGTTTTGATGCCTTCAGTGTGAATCTACAAGTTTCATAGTCATGAAAATAAAGAAAACTCTTTGAATGAGAAGGTGTCCAAACTTTTGGTCTGTACTGATTTATATATATATATATATATATATATATATATATATATATATATATATAATATAAATGTCCAGTTGTGCTCAAAATAATAGCAGTGTCTTTAAAATGGTGAGTAAATGTTAATATTCTTCAAATAAACGGTACTTTAGTGAACACTGCATATTCTATTCAAAGCAAGAAAATTGGAAAGTCATTGAATTTAATATTTCACAGAAAATCAAAATGTTTAAGAGAAAAAAGCAGTGTTGACATCTGTGTTTGGAAACTCAACAATGTATAAACTAAGAGATTCTTTAAAAATCAACTTTGCTGAGAACTTTAAACTAATATTTAGTGTCATAACCGGTTTGTCTTCACGTCTGTGGTTCACGGACTCGACCGACTTCCTGCATCAACACGAACTCCAGCCCAGGACAACTGTTCTACGTCCCACAATGCCTCTGCTTTTCTTGGCTTTGCCCCCTGAACATTTTGAATGTCAGCCCACTAGTTTTCTCTGGGGTTGAGGTCTGTGATTGTGCTGGACACTCCATTAGTTGGATGCTGTTAGTCTGGATCCGTGACTTTCCGTTTACAGGTTTGCTGCCGTTGTGTTTGAACACACATTTAAAGGATGTCTCCTCTTCAACACGACGACTGCCAGAGTCCTGGTGGACTCACACTGATCCCTGGTGTGTGATAACCAGGACCAACACATCTGATGCCAACACCATGTGAACTGTCCTCACTGTGGATTGAATTCAGTGTTGGGGGGTCGTCTGACAGGCTGACTGTGGTCCTTAAACCCAAAACAACAGTCTGACTCCCATCGGTCCAAAAGTAGTTGGGGGGGGCTTCTTGCTGGTAGAGGGCTTCACATAGTCGTCTGATGGTAACAGGACTCACAGACCACCTTAGACCTTCTCTGATGCTCCTGGAGATCATCACTGACCTGTTTTACTCGGTTTGTCAAGACACACAGCCAGCATCTACAATGTCCAGTGACTTAGATCCTGAAGTCAGGGCCCTGCTAACACTTATTTCACAGTGTGAACACACCCTCTCAGTTCTTCATTCAGTTTGACACCTTTACTGAACCCTCCAGAGACAAGCTGACGGTGTTCAACTTACAGTTCTAACAAAAACGATTTATCTTGTTCCTGTTGAGGATTATTTTGAACACAACTGTATAAACATACAATACTGTGTGTGTGTGTGTGTGTGTGTGTGTGTGTGTGTACACACACTATTACCAGTGGTCTACACTCACCTGTCGTGACTCACTCACACGTTACACAAGAGGCAATGCAGTGCGACAGGTATGGTTGTCATGGTAACCACCAAACCCAGACTGGTCATCAGACGGCAGGTCGAGAGGCGTGATTGGTCCCTGTGGCGGCGGCACTGACGCCTTGGCTGGATGCAGCCGTGGAAAGCCACTGGCTGTGTGGACACCCCCTGGAGTCTGGAGGCCTTCAGGAGGGGGGCCACCACCTGACCCCACCCCTCAGGTGGCCCACCACCTGACCCCGCCCTCTCAGGTGGCCCACCACCTCGTGGCTGCGTCGCTGGCGTTCCCACACACTTCCTGTTTCTGATCGTGACCCCTTGTTCCTCATGGTTACTCAGGAACACCCGTGAAAAACTACATTCTGCAATACAGGGACAAACCACATTCAGGGTCATTTAAATGATTCTGACCCCCCCCCCATACTGACATTAAACCAGCTTCTATCCGTATTACCTTTACAACACTTGACTGTTTAAAGCACTTTACCATTAAAGAAAAGTGTTTTTCTTTAATGGTGCATTTTCTATTAAAGTGTTTTTTAATACACAGAAGTTCACTGCAGTCCGTGAGTCTCTGAACGCAGCACACACACGGATGCCGTCAGCCAATAGCATGCGCTGACGGCATCACGTGACTACCTCCTAAAAATGATGATTGTTTTGGCAATATAGTGGGTGTGTGTGTACAGTATGTGTGTACGTTTTATAACTACTTTAGCTTTTAACATCTTCCAGGGGTTAGGTTAGGGTTAGTTCATCTGGGGTTAGTTAGGTTAGGGTTAGTTCATCTGGGGTTAGTTAGGTTAGGGTTAGTTCATCTGGGGTTAGTTAGGTTAGGGTTAGTTCATCTGGGGTTAGTTAGGTTAGGGTTAGTTCATCTGGGGTTAGTTAGGTTAGGGTTAGTTCATCTGGGGTTAGTTAGGTTAGGGTTAGTTCATCTGGGGTTAGTTAGGTTAGGGTTAGTTCATCTGGGGTTAGTTAGGTTAGGGTTAGTTCATCGGGTTAGTTAGGTTAGGGTTAGTTCATCTGGGGTTAGTTAGGTTAGGGTTAGTTCATCTGGGGTTAGTTAGGTTAGGGTTAGTTCATCTGGGGTTAGTTAGGTTAGGGTTAGTTCATCTGGGGTTAGTTAGGTTAGGGTTAGTTCATCTGGGGTTAGTTAGGTTAGGGTTAGTTCATCTGGGGTTAGTTAGGTTAGGGTTAGTTCATCTGGGGTTAGTTAGGTTAGGGTTAGTTCATCTGGGGTTAGTTAGGTTAGGGTTAGTTCATCTGGGGTTAGTTAGGTTAGGGTTAGTTCATCTGGGGTTAGTTAGGTTAGGGTTAGTTCATCTGGGGTTAGTTAGGTTAGGGTTAGTTCATCTGGGGTTAGTTAGGTTAGGGTTAGTTCATCTGGGGTTAGTTAGGTTAGGGTTAGTTCATCTGGGGTTAGTTAGGTTAGGGTTAGTTCATCTGGGGTTAGTTAGGTTAGGGTTAGTTCATCTGGGGTTAGTTAGGTTAGGGTTAGTTCATCTGGGGTTAGTTAGGTTAGGGTTAGTTCATCTGGGGTTAGTTAGGTTAGGGTTAGTTCATCTGGGGTTAGTTAGGTTAGGGTTAGTTCATCTGGGGTTAGTTAGGTTAGGGTTAGTTCATCTGGGGTTAGTTAGGTTAGGGTTAGTTCATCTGGGGTTAGTTAGGTTAGGGTTAGTTCATCTGGGGTTAGTTAGGTTAGGGTTAGTTCATCTGGGGTTAGTTAGGTTAGGGTTAGTTCATCTGGGGTTAGTTAGGTTAGGGTTAGTTCATCTGGGGTTAGTTAAGTTAGGGTTAGTTCATCTGGGGTTAGTTAGGTTAGGGTTAGTTCATCTGGGGTTAGTTAGGTTAGGGTTAGTTCATCTGGGGTTAGTTAGGTTAGGGTTAGTTCATCTGGGGTTAGTTAGGGTTAGGGTTAGTTCATCTGGAGTTAGGTTAGTTCAAGTTATGGTTAGTTCATCGGGGGTATTTACGTTAGTTGGGGTTAGGGTTAGTTCTCCTGAGTTGGTTTTAGGGTTACCAGTAGTTCTCGACCACCACTTGACCCAGACACCCTGTGCTCGGCGCCGCCCTGCAGGTGCAGGCCAGCAGCTGATGGCGGTCTCTCAGGTGTGTCCTGGACTGTTCCTCAGTGGTCTGGACCCGGCCCTTAACCCGGGCGTCCTCTCCAGCCGGAACATCACGCTCATCGTGAACGCCAGCGGGCTGGAGGGCGTGTCCTACCCCCCGATGGACAACCTGCGTGTCCTCCACGTCCCTGTCCAGGACCAACCCCACGCCCCCCTGAGTCTCTACTTCCATTCAGTGGCTGAGGAGATCCACCAAAACCGACCCGGGGCGACGCTGGTGCACTGCGCTTCTGGCCGGAGCCGGTCCCCTGCCCTGGTCATGGCCTACCTGATGAGGTAAGCCTCCGTTGCCCTGACCCTAACCATCTGCACCTGTGTCTGCTGACTTCACCCCACCACCTCCCGACGCGCGTCCTGTTCCAGGTGTGAAGGTCTCAGCCTCCGTCAGGCTCACCAGCTGGTTCTGGAGCGTCGGCCGTTCATCAGACCCAACGCCGGCTTCTGGAGGCAGCTGATTGGCTACGAGAACGCTCTGTTCAGCAGGACCTCCATCAGGATGGTGGCAACATCCGCCGGAGTCCTGCCTGAAGCCGTGGACACCCTACATGATGCGCCGGCGTACTGCATCAACGTGTGAGGGGCCTCCTCCTGTCCCACTTCCTGTGGAAACCAACCTTCAAACAACCATCACAACCCTCAGGAGCCCACCACAAGATACAACCAATGAAAACACAGCAACATTTATTGTGACAGAAGCAGGAAGTGCATGTAGAGAAGCACTGTGGTGGAGGACATGATGTCATCGATCACATGATTAGACAAAACTGTGGGAATCAATCAGGCCAGATATTCTGAAAGACGTGGACCTGAAGGCGGTCCTGATGGTCCAGGTGTCAGTACTGGTGTGGGTACTGGTGTCAGTGCTGGTGTGGGTACTGGTGTCAGTACTCGTGTTGGTGTCAGTACTCGTGTTGGTACTTGTGTGGGTACTGGTGTCAGTACTGGTGTGGGTACTCGTGTCGGTACTGGTGTGGGTACTCGTGTCGGTACTGGTGTGAGTACTGGTGTCAGTACTGGTGTCGGTACTGGTGTGAGTACTGGTGTGAGTACTGGTGTGAGTACTGGTGTGAGTACTGGTGTCAGTACTGGAAGCTTCTCTTGGTCTGGATGTCGTCCAGAATCTGCTGCAGCTCCTCGTCTTCAAAGCGCCCCTCCAGACTGGAAACACAGAGAGTCAGTGTTAGCATCAGGGCTGTCCTCCTGGCCCTCTAGCAGCACCAGACCTCCACCCTGTGGTGACGCCGGCCCCCTGTAGGGGACAGCAGTGCTGCCTTTGGATGGGATCAGGACGACACCAGAGACTCTCTGGAGCAGGACAGAACCAGCAGCTGGAACAGAGAACATCTGCTGGTCCTCCAGGTTCCACTCCACCGTGATGAGGGTTCCACTCGACGGTGGAACTCCCCAGATCCACTATTGCTGACACAGTAGACTGACCCCGCCCTGTCATCAACAGAATAAATAAACGATTGGACCATCAGCAGCTGTGTGTTGTGTTCTAGAGAAACCCTCCGCTCACATGTTGGAGGTTCCACGACCAAAGACACCGTACTGCTGACTCAGCGTTTCACACAGACGGTTTCCACAGTTTGGGAGTGAAGACCTGGTGTCCACAGAGGGTCAGGTCTGTGTTCAACTCCCCATGACCAAAGAACAGAAGAGCGGGTGGTGGGTTCAGTGTTTACGGGAAGAACATTCTGGGGGGTCTAGAAAGTTCTGTCAAAACGCTCTGAAGCCGCTGACTGACCCAGGGGGGCCTTAGGGTGACTGACCCGGGGGGGCCTTAGGGTGACTGACCCGGGGGGGCCTTAGGGTGACTGACCCGGGGGGGGCCTTAGGGTGACTGACCCGGGGGGGGCCTTAGGGTGACTGACCTGGGGGGGCCTTAGGGTGACTGACCCGGGGGGGCCTTAGGGTGACTGACCTCGGGATCAGGGCCTTGGCCTCCTCGGCAGCCTCGGGACACAGGTTGGCCAGACTTGCCAGCTCGAACTTGTGGAGCTTCTTCTGCAGCAGGAGGCTGGAGGCAGAAGCACAGCGGTCATGTGACTGGACCAGAAGCCCCAGCTGAGCCCCGGAAGGCGCGGCGCTCACCTGCGGACGGCTGTAATGGTCTCCCGATTCTTGAAGCGGCTGAAGCGGGCCGTGTAATTCAGCGTCTTCATGAAGACCTCGGACAGCTCCTGCTCGTCCTCGGCGCTCTCGTTCTGCTGCTTCCG
The DNA here is from genome assembly GCF_040054535.1 of Antennarius striatus. NCBI lineage: Eukaryota > Metazoa > Chordata > Actinopteri > Lophiiformes > Antennariidae > Antennarius > Antennarius striatus. Next base: position 26,525,392 of record NC_090781.1, on the reverse strand, counting down.
GTGCTCCAGCAGCATGTGGACCTCTGAGTTCAGCAGCGTCTCCGCACTCTCAAACTCTGCAGGGACAAGGCAGCCATGTTTGTAGTTCTCTGGACTCACTCATCCCCCAATGCTCAGGCCTTCCACTGCAAACACAGTTCACTGCACTAACTAGTCTCACAAAGAGTGAGTTACCCTGCACCAACATCTTCTCCTCCTTTGTGCTTTTCCATTCAGGGTGTCCACAGCCAATCAGTGTCCTCCATCTAACCCTGTCTTCTCATCCTCTTCTCTCACACCAACTACCTTCATGTCCTCTTTCACTACATCCATAAACCTCCTCTTTGGTCTTCCTCTAGGCCTCCTGCCTGGCAGTTCAGAACTCAGCATCCTTTTACCAATATATTCACTATCTCTCCTCTGGACATGTCCAAACCATCTCAGTCTGGCCTCTCTGACTTTATCTCCAGAACCTCTAACATGTGCTGTCCCTCTGATGTACTCATTCCTGATCCTATCCATCCTGGTCACTCCCAGAGAGAACCTCAGCATCTTCATCTCTGCTACCTCCAGCTCTGTCTCCTGTCTTTTCCTCAGGGACACTGTCTCTAGACCAAACAACATCGCTGGTCTCACCACAGTTTTGTACACCTTTCCTTTCATTTTAGCTGAAACTCTTCTATCACACATCACACCTGACACTTTCCTCCACCCGTTCCATCCTGCCTGGACACGCTTCTTCACCTCTTTTCCACACTCTCCATTGCTCTGGACTGTTGAGCCTAAGTACTTCAAATCCTCCACCTTCTTGATCTCTTCTCCCTGTAACCTCACTCTTCCACTTGGGTCCCTCTCATTCACACACATGTACTCTGTCTTACTGCGGCTAACCTTCATTCCTCTCCTTTCCAGGACAAACCTCTACCTCTCTAGCTTCTCCTCCACCTGTTCCCTGCTCTCACTGCAGATCACAATGTCATCTGAACTAACTAGTCGGGTTAGAACGGGACATTTTACACCCGGTTTCATGTCCATCAATGACTTCAAGCAGACGCTTCGGATACACACACACACACACACACACACACACACACACACACACACACACACACACACACACACACACACACACACACACACACACACACACGTCTGTGGGGGTTCACCGACCTTTCGGAAACACGAGCTGTGACGCGTCCTCCTCGACATCCCCGACCTGAGCAGCGACCACTCCGCCTCCAGACGCCATGGCGGCTGACGTCAGCCAGCGGCCAGCAGCCAGCGGCCAGCGAAAGCTAGAAGGAAGCTAACAGGAGACACAAAACGAACGACAAAAGAAACAACACAACCGGAAGCGGTTCCGGCGCGAAACGCGGACCCGGTGTCCCAACAAAAGACTGAAGTTCCGCTTCAACCCCAGGAGCGAATTTAAACACGGAAACACAAAGATCACTTCCGGGTTGTATTAGAGTCCCTTCCGGTAACATAAACGTACCTTTTCTTTAGAGCCATAGAATTTTAAGTACACACAACAACAACAACAACAACAACAACAATAATAATAATAATAATAATAATAATAATAATAATAATAATAAATAACTTCGAAAACTTGGAGTCATTCATTCATCCATCTTCCTACCTGCTTCATCCACTGTCGTGGGTCACGGAGAGCTGGAGCCTATCAAAGCTGGCTCAGGGCGTGAAACGGGGGACACTCTGGGCGCGATGCCAGTGCACTGCAGTGACACACAGACACACAAAACACACACACACACACACACACACACACACACACACACTCCTAGGGGCAATTTGGACCGGCCAATCAACCTGAGGTTCATGTTTCTGAAGGGGGGAGGAAGCCGGAGAACCCGGACAGAACTCCCCCAGACACAGGGAGAACATAGAAATTCCACACAGCGTGGGACTCGAACCCACAACCGCCTTGCTGTGCAACGACAGCGCCACCCACTGCACCACCGTGCCACAAAATTTATAATGACTCAAATTATTTTGAGTCATTATAAATTTTAATTAACTTGTTATTATCACATTGAAAATGTAAAGAAATTTATTCACATGGGCAGTCAGCCATAAGAAATATGGACTTTTATTTGAGAATTTGGATTTACAAATTTATAGTTTACAGGAATACAGGAATGATCACAGACGACAGAAAACAGAAGTTTTTCTTTTCAAAATGAATGAATCCAAACAAAACATCTTTCTAACAAGCTGAAAAGAAAGGACAACTATGAACACCGACCAGTCTAACAACCTCCACGGTGTTTAGTGTGCACACAAGTCCAAAATAAGTGAACCAGTTTCCTTCTGAATTTGGCTCATTGGCGATTGGAGACAGTGATGGACAGATTGGAGGCAAGGAGAGAAGAGGAAGACCAGAGAGAAGGGTTGGGTGTGGTGGGGAAGACGTGGGGCCAGTTGGTGTTAGAGAGGACGAAGATAGACTGACACGGAGAAACATTTTGCTAGTGAACTGATGGTGAAGAATCATGAGAATGAAAGCATCATAACAGTTCCTCACCAGAAAGACACACACTCACACACACGCACACACACACACACACACACACACACACACACACACACACACACACACACACACACTCTAACGTATTGTTTGTTGTTGTTTACTTGCATTCCTCACTAATTGCCCCTGTTGGTGTCGTCCGCTCCGTCCGCTAAGGCTTCTCTCCTGCTGGACACTCAGGAGGCTGAAGCTGCTTTCATCAACAACCCATTAGGTGTTTGCTCAGGGGATTGTGGGTAATCCTTAGTGGCCGTGCTTAATGAGCTGTTTGTGCTCCTGTGTTGTTTGTGGACCTTCTCCATCCACAGTGACCTCAGCTCTCCTCTGAGTGTCCTGACTCCACACCGCTGACTGCCGCTTCCTGTTGGCCACGCAGCAGAGAACTGTTGGTACGGGGGTTCAGGGGGGGCCTGAGCTGGATGGGGACTGTCAGTAATGGTTAGGTCACCGACGCAAAAAGAGTTAGGGTAACAGTTAAGGTTAGGTAAACAACCCGAAAAGAGTTAGGGTAACAGTTAAGGTTAGGTAACCAACCCGAAAAGAGTTAGGGCAGGATGTCAAAGTCAAACACACAGAGGGCCAGAGAACCAAATGAGCTTCAAGCCGAGGGCCGGACTGGTTCACTGTTTATCAAATCATACTGAAATGACTGCACAGAGCCTATTGAACCAATATCCAAGGCAGTGTATATGATTGAATGATTACATGAATAATCAATATTTTCTGATGGTTCTGTCATTTCAATTGAAAACATCTTCCAACGGGTAAACAGACAACAATGAACTTCCTTCTAAGAACGATCACATCTGTGTCTCAGAGACGTCTGATGGGCCTCTTAGGTTGTTCTTTCAGACTGTCTCCACACACACACAAACACACACACACACACACACACACACACACACACACACACACACACACACACACACACACACAGGTTTGTCTTTCACCTCTGTCAACATGACCTCTAACCCCCCCGGGCCCGAAACCCCTTTGTTCTCAGCTCCACCTTCCGTTTTGACATTTTAAGGAGGGGGGAGCTGAAAGTTAACCTCTGCTCTGAAGGCTGATGAATAATGAAACCGAGGCCTGCAGGGCCTTTGCGGGACACCGTTGCATTGTGGGGAATGTAGTGTTGGTGCAGGCAAAACACCAACAGGCGACCGTGGCCGGTTCTAATAATAATTAAATAACATCAAGAGGTTCATAGAAAATTCATTTGCGGGCTAGATTTGGCCCCCGGGCTTGACATATGTGAATAAGGGTTAGGTTTAGGGGTTAAGGGTTAGGATTAGGGGTTAGTATTACGATTAGGGGTCAAGGGTAAGGGGTTAGGGTAGGGCTAGGTTAGGTTAGGGTTACGTTAGGTAAGGGTTAGGTTAGAGTTAGACTGAAACTTCCTTTTATTGTCATTGCAGAGACTCAGAACAGAGAATCTGGCGATAAAATGTCGTTGCTTGGCAACCGGAGTACACAGCATTTGTACGCAACGCTATTTCTATAGTGTTAGGAAACATAAACAGTTGTCTGTGTAGGTTCTCAGTCATCAGGTCTGGTTCTCCAGAAGCTGGTGAGTCGATCCACTGGATGTTAAGAAAGTTCTTGAAGACGTTTCGTCTCTCATCCAGGAGACTTCTTCAGTTCAGAGGGGGGCTGATCATGTCCCAGATTATTAATCCTGTGGGGTGGGGTCAGATTATTAACCCTGTGGGGTGTGGTCAGATTATTACCCCTGTGGGGTGTGGTCAGATTATTAATCCTGTGGGGTGTGGTCAGATTATTAACCCTGTGGGGTGGGGTCAGATTATTAATCCTGTGGGGTGTGGTCAGATTATTGACCCTGTGGGGTGTGGTCAGTGCTTTTCACATCCCAACGACCGTCGTTAAACCCGTCTGGCTCCTCAACGATTGTTGGTGGGGGTGTCAAAGGGGGTCGTTGAGATGTGACTTACACCTTTGTATGCTAATGAGGGTCATTAGCATGAGACACCTCACCTGGGTCAATCTGAGACAATCTTTTTGGGAGTTTTCAAAGGACCTGATTATAAATGGGAGAAAGGTGATGTCACAGACCCCCCCCCCCCTGTTCAGAGATGGCTCCTCCACTCTGACGTGGATGGCCTCTTTCACCCCTCCCTCAAACCATTTATCTTCCCTGTCCAGGATCTGAACATCTGTGTCCTGAAGTGAGTGTCCCTCTTCCTTGAGGGGGGGCAGACTGCTGAGTCCTGTCCTGATGTGTTGTCTCTTCTGTGTTGAGCCATGTTCCTGTGTAGTGGTTGTTTGGTTTCCCCCATGTAGACGTCTCAGCATTCCTCGCTGCATTTAACTGCATACACCAGATTGGTCTTCTAACTGTGTGGTAGGGGGTCTTTTGGGTGGACCAGCCTCTGTCAGAGGTTGTTACCCGGCTTAAAATACACAGGAACCTGGTGTTTGTTAAAGATCCTCCTCAGCTTGTCCGACACTCCAGACACAAACGGATCACTAAACCATTGTCTGCTCTCTTCCGTCCTCACGGGGTTGTTCTCCTTTCTGGATCTTGTGTGGGCTTTCACGAAGGTCCAGTCAGGATCTCCACAGGTTTTCAGTTCCCCTTCCAGGTGTTGGTGTTCTTTCACCTGGTCTTGGGCACTGGTTGGTAGCCTATCAACCCTGTTTTCCAGGGTCCTGATGACGCCCAGCTTGTGCTCCAGTGGGTGGTGAGAGTCAAAAAGCAGGTACTGGTCCGTGTGTTGGTTTCCTATATACCCCTACATTCCGACTTCTGTCATCTTTTATGCTGACCTCACAATCCAAAAAGGAAAAACTGTTGTCCTTCACATCCTCTCTGGTGAACTTGATGTTGCTGATGTGTTCGGTGAAAGGTTGCACCTCGTGGATTTTTACCTTCACCCAGGTGTCGTCCACATACCGGAACCAGTGTCTTGGTGACGTTCCGTTGAACGAGGTGAGGGCCTTGTGTTCCACCTCTTCCATGTACAAATTGGCCATGATAGGAGAAACCGGCGCGCCCATGGGACATCCGTGTTTCTGCCTATAGAAGTTCCCTCTGTACTGGAAGTAGGTGGTGTTGAGGCAGAGGTCCAAAAGTTTGCAGATCTGGTCGGGGTTGAGGTTTGTCCTGTCGCTGAGGGTGGTGTCCTGTGAAAGCCGTTGTCTCACTGCCTCCACCGCCTCCGTTGTGGGGACACATGTGAACAGGGAGGTGACGTCGTAGGATACCACGGTCTCATGTAAACAGTGTGAGGATAGACATAGACATGTTTTAAGTGTTATTAACAGTATGAGTCTTATAAATAAAGTCATGAATGAGTTAGGGTTAGGTCAGGTTAGGGTTAGTGTTAGGGTTAGTGTTAGGGTTAGGTTAAAGTCAGGGTTGGGTTAGGTTAAAGTTAGGGTTAGGTCAGAGTTAGGTTAAAGCTAGGTTAGGTTAGGGTTAGGTTAGGTTAAAGTTAGGGTTAGGTTAGGTTTGGGTTAGGTTAGGGTTAGATTAGGTAAGGGTTAGGTTAGAGTTAGGGTTAGGTTAGGGTTAGGTTAGAGTTAGGGTTAGGTTAAAGTTAGGGTTAGGTTAAAGTTAGGGTTAGGTTAAAGTTAGGTTAGAGTTAGGTGAGGTTAAAGTTAGGGTTAGGTTAGGGTTGGTCCTGTGCCGTCTGGTGACGTCAGGAGCCCAGAGGAGCTCCAGATGCTCTTAAGAGCAGCTTCTCCTCAGCGACTGGAGACAAGGAGGAGGAGACCTCCGCGTCCACATGGAGCTGTGAGCAGCTGAGGCGCTGGAACCTGTGGCCCCCCTGCAGCCATGAACGGCTCGGACCCCACCCGGCCCATCGTCTTCACCATCTACTCAGCTCTGGGTCTGCACAACCTGGGCCTGGCTGCCTGCTTCCTCGTGCTGTACGTGTCAGGCGTGTGCGTGAACCTGCTGCTGGTGGTGGTGGTGTGCGTGGAGCCGCACCTGCACCGGCCCATGTACGTCCTGCTGGTCAACCTGGCTCTGTGCGGCGTGATGGGCAGCTCCTCCGTCTGCCCCAACATCATCAAACACCTGGTGAGCAGCCGGCAGGAGGCGTCTCTGCAGGCGTGTCTCACGCAGGTGTTCTTCACCAACGTGTACGGCACCTCCATCTTCTGCCTGCTGGCCCTGATGGCGTACGACCGCTACGTGTCCATCTGCAAGCCCCTCCTCTACCACGCCATCATGACGCCCGCCCGGCTGCGTGGGATGCTGCTGGCGCTCTACTTCATCCTCAGCTTGTTCTCCGCCCTGCAGGTGTACCTGACCTCCAGCCTGCGTCTGTGCAGACGGGCGGTGGACAAGCTGCTGTGCGACAGCCTGGTGATCGCCAACCTGGCGTGCACCAGGACCACGGTGGTGAGCGCCTACGGGCTGAGCTGTGCCGTGGGCTTCATCGTGTTCCCCTGCCTGCTGGTCATCCTGTCCTACCTCCACATCTTCTCCGTGACCCTGAAGTCACCCCGGGCGTCCCAGAGGAGGGCACTGAAGACCTGCACCCCCCACCTGCTCACCTTCATCAACTTCACCGTGGCAACCCTCTTCGGCGTGATTTACAACCGGCTGAACAACAACGTTCCCAACCCCATCAACGTCTTCCTATGCTTGAGCTTCTTTGTCTTCCCTCCTCTGCTGCATCCCATAATTTATGGCATCAAAATGCAGGAGATTCAGAAAAGCATAATCAGAATCATGAAGAGCAGAATGATGATGTAAAACCAGAACCAGTGGCTAAATAAAAACCACCTGATGAGCCATCGTCTCCTTTGTTCATAGTTCACACACACACACACACACACACACACACACACACACACAGCTTGTGATACCAGACAACATTTAATGGTGTTTAAAGAACGTTTCTTTCCTCTTGGTTAAAAGTCAAACGTGTGACGTCTCCTTGTTCGTCACACCTGTCAGGTGTGACGAACCTGTCAGGTGTGACACAGCAGCATCAGGTGTTTGAAAAACACAATAACATTAATATTCTGATTGATGGTCAAATTCATTATCTTTACAACATCAACTCCATTTCTCCAGAAGCTGTTGAGTCGATCCTCTGGATCCTCTCATCCAGGAGACTTCTTCAGTTCGAACTGAAACGTCTTCAAGAACCTTCTTAGTGTCCAGTGGATCGACTCAAACAGCTTTTGGAGAACCAGACCTGATGACTGAGAACCTACACAGACATCAACTCCATTTAGAGTCACCATTTATCCCATAGTGCACAGGGTTTGTGGTGGAGCTGATGGACCCCAAATAGCCTCAGGGAGATCACTGTGTGGCAGCAGCGCTAACAGTGTTAGCAGCAGTGCTAACAGTGTTAGCAGCAGTGCTAACAGTGTTAGCAGTGATGTTTGTGTAACAGACGTTAACCGGCCCGTTACGTTTCTAATGGCGGTGATGACTTTACTGTGGATGGCTGAAGAACCGCAGGAGACGTGGAGCAGATCTGGTGTGTTTTATGTATCTCTGTAACGCAAAAGGTGGGGCACATCGTGAGGGCCGGGTCACATCGTGAGGGCCGGGGCACATCGTGAGGGCCGGGGCACATCGTGAGGGCCGGGGCACATCGTGAGGGCCGGGGCACATCGTGAGGGCCGGGTCACATCGTGAGGGCCGGGGCACATCGTGAGGGCCGGGGCACATCGTGAGGGCCGGGGCACATCGTCAGGGCCGGGGCACATTGTCAGGGCTGGGGTAACGCTGGCCTGAAACCCTCAGCGAGCCGTTAGTTCACCCTCAGCGAGCCGTTAGTTCACCCTCAGCCTCTACTAATTAACATAAATGACATCACCAGTATAAACATACGTACATCTTCACGTACCGCCGCTGTATCCGCCGTAGAGGGTCACGGGAGCTGGAGCCTATCCCAGCTGGCATAGGGCGAGAGGTGGGGGACACTCCAGGCACGATGCCAGTGCACCGCAGAGCCACATACACAGACACACACAGACACACACACACAGACACACACACACACACACACACACACACACACACACACACACACACACACTCCTACGCACAATCTGAAGCGGCCAATTAACCTGAAGCGCATGTTTCTGGAGGGGGGAGGAAGCCGGAGAACCCGGAAGAACCCACGCAGACACGGGGGGGGACATACAAACTCCACACGGAGCCGGGGTGAAGTGAGGCGACAGCGCCCCCCAGTGCACCACCCAATAAATAAGTCAATAACATTTAAACAGAGACGAACAGCCTCTGTTCACTACCAAGTCACACCCGCTGTAGAAACACGGACAATGAAGGAGATAGAAACACAAAGTGTCGGCAGCACCGAACCAGTGGGACTCACCCCTCCCCCCATGACTGGTGTGTGCACCCCCAATAAGTGTCCCACCGGAACACAACCACACGGAACCAAAACAACTGAAATATAAAATTAATTATGTGTGTGTGTGTGTGTGTCTTGTTTGTGTGCGTGTGTGTGTGCGCGTGTGTGCGTGCGCGTGTGCGTGTGTGTGTGTAGGGGGGGGGTCTACATTGCTCTAACTTTAACCTGACCTGAATTGTCTTCAGTCTCCATGTTGGTGAACGTCTGCATGAGCAGAAATGCATTGTGGGTTCAATCAATGAACAGAAATGCATTGTGGGTTCAATCAATGAACAGAAATGCATTGTGGGTTCAATCAATGAACAGAAATGCATTGTGGGTTCAATCAATGAACAGAAATGCATTGTGGGTTCAATCAATGAACAGAAATGCATTGTGGGTTTAATCAATGAACAGAAATGCATTGTGGGTTCAATCAATGAACAGAAATGCATTGTGGGTTCAATCAATGAACAGAAAGGCATTGTAGGTTCGTTTCCTGATCAGAAGTTCACGGACATCTCCTGGATGAGAGACCAAACGTCTCCAACAACCTTCTTAACGTCCAGTGGATCGACTCAGACAGCTTCTGGATACCCAGACCTGATGACTGAGAACCTACACAGACAGCTGCAGGTGACGCCAACACGAAGTGACATCAGAGCAAACTGTCTGAGTCTGAGATCTGCTGAGTCATGTTAACACGACACGTGACCTCTGAACCCACGGTTGTTAATGTTCTACAGACCACGGGCATCAGGCTAAAGAAAACCCCAAATCCTCTAGCATTTTGGTGTGATTGGCCCTGATCCTGAAGCTCCATCAGAACATCATCATCATCGTCATCATTATCTTCATCATCATCATTATCTTCTTCATCATCATCATTATCTTCATCATCATCATTATCTTCATCATCATTATCATCTTCATCATCTTCATCATTATCTTCATCATTATCTTCTTCATCATTATCTTCATCATCATCATCATCATCATCATCATCATCATAATCATCATCATCATCATCATCATCATCATTATCTTCATCATCATCATCTTCATCATCATCATTATCTTCATCATCATCATCTTCATCATCTTCATCTTTCACATTGTGGAAAATGTTTCCTGTCTTTTTCACTTTGTATTAAATATGAATTTAGGCTCACAGGACCTACCAGTGACCTACCAGTAACCGACCAGTGACCGCCCAGTAACTGACCAGTGACCTACCAGTAACTGACCAGTGACCTACCAGTAACCGACCAGTAACTGACCAGTGACCGCCCACTAACCTGCCAGTAACCGACCAGTGACCGATCAGTAACCTACAAGTAACCGACCAGTGACCGCCCAGTAACCCACCAGTGACCGACCAGTGACCGACCAGTAACTGACCAGTGACCGACCAGTAACCTACCAGTAACTGACCAGTGACCGACCAGTAACCCACCAGTGACCGACCAGTAACTGACCAGTGACCTACCAGTAACCGACCAGTAACTGACCAGTGACCGCCCACTAACCTGCCAGTAACCGACCAGTGACCGATCAGTAACCTACAAGTAACCGACCAGTGACCGCCCAGTAACCCACCAGTGACCCACCAGTGACCGACCAGTAACCTACCAGTAACTGACCAGTGACCGACCAGTAACCTACCAGTACCCTACCAGTAACCGACCAGTGACCGCCCAGTAACTGACCAGTGACCTACCAGTAACTGACCAGTTACCTACCAGTAACCGACCAGTAACTGACCAGTGACCGCCCACTAACCTGCCAGTAACCGACCACTAACCTACCAGTAACCTACCAGTAACCGACCAGTAACCTACCAGTAACTGACCAGTGACTGACCAGTAACCTACCAGTGACCGACCCTAAATGAGGCCTGTTTATTGATTACTCCCCCATCTGTTTATTGACAAACCCATCCTGTCACACGGGGGGGTTCAGGTTTAGTCCCGTCTGAGGGGACCTGACTGCATCACAGCTCATTCATTCATTCATTCATTCTAAATTAACCCCTGAGTTTGTTCACGTGTCAAGACGCATGGCTTGTAGTTGGACCTCATCGTGCACTTTTAGTAGGCAGTCATGTGATTCCGTACGCTTATGCTATTGGCTGACAGCATTCGGAAGTACGAGACTCAAGGAACGCAGGTGACCCTGAATACTGATGCGTTCAGGGTCACCTTTAACTGATGCGTTCAGGGTCACCTGGTACTGATGCGTTCAGGGTCACCTGGTACTGATGCGTTCAGCACCAATTGGTACTGATGCGTTCAGGGTCACCTGGTACTGATGCGTTCAGGGTCACCTGGTACTGATGCGTTCAGGGTCACCTGGTACTGATGCGTTCAGCACCAATTGGTACTGATGCGTTCAGGGTCACCTGGTACTGATGCGTTCAGGGTCACCTGGTACTGATGCGTTCAGGGTCACCTGGTACTGATGCGTTCAGGGTCACCTGGTACTGATGCGTTCAGCGCCAATTGGTACTGATGCGTTCAGGGTCACCTGGTACTGATGCGTTCAGGGTCACCTGGTACTGATTGGTTCACTCTGTGACTTCTTTAACTCATTGGCTGCCATCTATGGATGTCAATTATGAGTTTTAGTGGGAGGGGCGGGGTCTGTCGGAGCTTTTCTATCAATATCCTGCTCCTACTGTATATCAGAGTAGGTGTGAACTGATCCCCTGTGGGGGGCAGTAGTGCTGTGCTTAGTCGAACGATTGGCATCAAAAAAAAGAATAAGATATGAAGAGACCTAGAAGACAATCACCAAACTCATGATGTTTCATGATAGTCAAAAGGAGAAAGAGTCAAGATCGTGATAGCTTCAGTGCTACTAGGTTAGCTAAAATAATAATTTGTTGTTGTCAAATGTAGTTGTATATTCTTTAAAAAATGTTTTTCCATCAAAATCCTTCTTTTCAGTGTTGTTCTTGTTCTTTTATCGAGGTAAACAACTGTTGAGACGTTTGAGGTGTCACTAAAGCTAAAATATTAGCATGTTAGTCTCCATTCTGCTCACAAACATCTGGTTTTCACTGTTTTTGGTCAGATTTTTGCTGAAACCACCTGATGTTCTACTGCCAATAACTAAAGAACCCAAGAGACTGGAAACAAATGTTTTCGCCTGACAAAAGAAGAGAATCTAGACTTTCTTCTGGTACTTTCACAGTGTCTATAGTCATAAAAGTCAGAATTCTGTGGGCCTTGAAGGATCACTCAAGATGCTCCAAAACGCTGGCGGTATGGGGAACTCTACTCTGATAGCTGGCAGCCAATGAGTTAAACATGTTTCATGTCACTCAGTCATATGTTTCAAGTTTCAAGTTTCAAGTTTATTTATTTTTAAATAGCCCAGATTCACAAACAATGTCTCAAAGGTCTTTACAATCTGCACATGGACGATATCCCTCTGACCTTTGTGCACTGCAAGCAGTGCGACCCTCGCATCGGATAAGGAACAACTCCCCCCAAAACCCTTTTAACAGGGGAAAAAATGGATGGGAGAAACCTCAGGAAGACTAGAGGAGGGACCCCTCTTCCAGGAGTGGACAGACGAAGCAATAGATACCGCATGTACAGATTAAGCTGCTTCTACTGCTTCTGTTCTGTTGTCCTGACGACATAATAATAAGTTTGGACTGAATGTTGTTGGGTCACCAAAGGTCACTAAAGGTCATGCTGAATCATGTTGTTTTCTGTTCATTTATTGATGACAAACAAAAACATTTCTCATAAATTTGAGACATTCAGACATCAGACGGTGTTCTAGGGGCCCCCAGCCGACGGTGTTCTAGGGGCCCCCAGCAGACGGTGTTCTAGGGGCCCCAGCAGATGTGTTCTAGGGGCCCCAGCAGATGTGTTCTTGGGGCCACAAGCAGACAGTGTTCTCAGGCCCCCAGCAGACAGTGTTCTAGGGGCCCCCAGCAGACGGTGTTCTAGGGGCTCCCGGCAGACGGTGTTTAGGGCCCCCAGCAGACAGTGTTCTCAGGCCCCCAGCAGATGGTGTTCTAGGGGCCCCCAGCAGACGGTGTTCTAGGGGCTCCCAGCAGACGGTGTTTAGGGCCCCAGCAGTGTTCTCAGGCCCCCAGCAGATGGTGTTCTAGGGGCCCCCAGCAGACGGTGTTTAGGGCCCCCAGCAGACGTGTCCTAGAGGCCCCCACCAGAGGGTGTCCGTCCCCACCAGGGGGCGCTCTAGGGGCCGGTGTTGACGGCGGAGCACAGCAACAGGCCCCTCAGCACCAGGCGCACCTTGGACAGGTGCAGGCCGTACATCAGGGGCGTGAACAGCAGCTGGCAGGTGAGGAAGTAGACGGACAGCAGGATCTGCACCAGCGGCTCCTGACTCCCCACCTGAAAGCGACTCCCCAGGATCTCCAGACACACCCCCAGGCAGAAGTTGAGCAGTGAGGCCAGGTGTGGCGTACAGGTGCTCAGCGCCTTCTGGCGCATGTGCTGCGAGCCACGGAAGCACACCTGGAGGATCTTCAGGTAGGTGTAGAGCACTAGCGCCAGTGGGCAGAGGGTGGTGAGGAAGGTGAGCAGCAGCCCGTAGGTGTTGTTGGCTCGCACGTCGTCGCACGACAGCTTGACGATGGAGAAGTTCATGCAGTACACCTTGTTGATGGTGTCGCCGCACAGCCGCAGTGGCGCCGCCAGCGCGATCAGGATGCCGATGGCGCCGAACGAGTACGCCCAGGTGAAGGCCACCAGGCCGCAAACCGTGCGGCCCGTCATGCGGTGCCGATACTGCAGGGGGCAGCAGATGGCCAGGTAGCGGTCGTAGGACATGACGGCCAGGTTGCAAAACTCGGCGCACACGTAGGAGTAAACCACAAACACCTGCAGGAAGCAGAGCGGCAGCGCCACCGTGTGGCTGTCCGACAGCAGCTGCAGCAGCAGGAAGGGCAGCAGCCCCGTGCCCCCCAGCAGCTCGTTCACAAACAGGTTGGCCAGGAACAGGTACATGGGGGCGTGCAGCCGCCGCTCCAGCGCGATGGCGACGATCAGCAGCATATTGGCCCCCACCACCATGCCGTAGAACAGCAGCACCAGCACGAAGAACACGTACCGCAGCGGCCCCATCTCCAGGTAGGCCGACAGGTGGATCACGCTCACCTGGGTAGAGTTCAGCATCACGACCGACCAATCACAGCTCAGGACGTCAGACAAAGGCCGTCACGCCACAGAACCCAACAACCAATCAGAGCCCAGGAATTCAAACAAAGGTCATTACGTCACAGAACCCAAACAACCAATCACAAATCAATCACTGATTAAAGAACAATCCCTGACCATAGACCAACAGCCAATCACAGCTCAGGAGATCAAACAGAGATCGTTACGTCACAGAAACCAATGACCAATCACAAATCAGTGACCGATCATAGATCAATCACCAATCATAGATCAATGACAGATTGTGAGCTGACGACCTATGACAACCGATTGTGTACGGCTGAAGGTGAACGGCTGAAGGTGAACGGCTGAAGGTGAACGGCTGAAGGTGAACGGCTGAAGGTGAACGGCTGAAGGTGTACGGCTGATGGTGAACGGCTGAAGGTGAACGGCTGAAGGTGAACGGCTGAAGGTGTACGGCTGATGGTGAACGGCTGAAGGTGAACGGCTGATGGTGAACGGCTGAAGGTGAACGGCTGAAGGTGTAAGGCTGATGGTGAACGGCTGAAGGTGAACGGCTGAAGGTGTACGGCTGATGGTGAACGGCTGAAGGTGAACGGCTGAAGGTGTACGGCTGATGGTGAACGGCTGAAGGTGAACGGCTGAAGGTGTACGGCTGATGGTGAACGGCTGAAGGTGAACGGCTGAAGGTGAACGGCTGAAGGTGAACGGCTGAAGGTGAACGGCTGAAGGTGAACGGCTGAAGGTGAACGGCTGAAGGTGAACGGCTGAAGGTGTACGGCTGATGGTGAACGGCTGATGCGTGTGCGGTCCGCAGCAGCTCGTCTCGTTGGTTCGCGGGCGGCGAACGCCAGTCGCCTCACTGGGGCTGAACTCTGCCTTATGTTCAGAAACCAGGCGACGCCCACACATGTCTCAGAGGAGGGGGCTGCGTCCAACCGGGTGGGGGCCTGGTGTAAAAGCCTTCATCCTGAAATGTTGGGCCGGCCAATCATTGTTATGATTGAAAAAATGTTTTGAGGCCCCGCCTCCCAACACTGATGAGAACAATGAAAAATGAACGTGTGCGTCACCTGAAAGCTGATTGGATGAGAGAAGGTCATGACCTCTGAGGACCAGCGCTGTTGGTCCAGCAGGTCACCAAAGACCAGTCCTGAACCCTCCTGGATCTCTGGACCAGATCAGGACTGATTACCGATCCTGTTCATCCCACTGTCAGGGTTAGGGTCAGGGTTTAGGCCCTAAACCCTGACCCTAACCCTAACCTTCAGGGTTAGGGTTAGGGTCAGGTTGGGGTCAGGGTTTAAGGTTAAGGTCAGGTTAGGGTTTTTAATTTATTTATTTGTTTGTTTGGATATTAGATAGAGATAGATAGATAGATAGATAGATAGATAGATAGATAGATAGATAGATAGATAGATAGATAGATAGATAGATAGATACTTTATTAATCCCGGAGAAAATTGCACACATCCACTGCTCAGGCATTACATAATGAATAAATACTGGATAAACACCAGGAGAAAAAGAAACACTGACACCACAGGACAGACACTACACTAACAGACACATGCAGCACTAACAGGACTCATATACTAAACTATAACTAAAATATAAACAGTATAAAATTAAAATATGAACACTATAAAATTAAATTAAATCCATTCAACCCCGTGCTGACCTCGCCACCTCCCCCCCGCTCCTCCTGAGAGAGTCATTGTACCCCCCTGATGGCACGAAGGAGGACCTCAGCCTCTCTGTGGAGGCGCTGTGTGACAGCAGTCTGCCGCTGAAGGTGCTTCTCTGCTGGGAGAAGGTGGTGTGTAGGGGGGGGGGGGGGTGCCTGGTGTTGTTCATGATGGCCTTAACTTTAGACATGGTCCTGCTCCCCAGAAGCATCTCCACAGAGTCCAGGCTCAGCCAGACCACTGAACCTCTGTGGATGAGTCTGTTCAGACGGTCCATATCTCTTTTCCTGGCCCCCCCACCCCAACACACAATGGCGTATGACAGCACACTGGAGACTACGGACTGATAGAACATGAAAAGGAGCTCAGGACAGATGTTGAAGGAGGCCAGCCTCCTTAAGAAGTACATCCTGCTCTGCCCCTTCTTGTACACACAGTTGGAGTTGAGTGACCAGTCCAGTCTGCTGTCTAGCTGCAGTCCCAGGTACTTATAGTTTTCTACCACCCCCACCTCACTGCCTTTGATGATCACCGGCTGTGGAGAGGGAGGTGCCCGCCGGAAATCCAGAACCATCTCCTATGTCTTGGAGACGTTGAGCTGGAGCTGGTTCTGTTGGCACCACTCCACGAAGTCAGCCACCAATGCCCTGTACCCCCCTCATACAGCCCCCAATGCCCTGTACCCCCCTCATACAGCCCCCAATGCCCTGTACCCCCCCTCATACAGCCACCAATGCCCTGCACCCCCCCCCATCACTTCACTCCTTCATCACATTTACAACATCAACAACAACATAAGAAAATACAAGGCTGACGGGTAGAACATCTCTCATTACATGTTGTCATTAAACTCAGACATTAAAAGTCTTCAACCAGTTCATCCAGTGAATTCTGACAGACGTTCATACTCTGATCCACTTCCAGATATTAGCCTCGTCCCAGATATAACCTAGAGCAGAACCATGTTTATATTCTTCCTGGAACAACAAGGTTTGTTAATATCAGAGATGTCAGACAGGAAGTTGACCTTACAGTGTTCTCCTCGAGAATTAACCCTTTTGTTACAGACACTTTAACAGCTACACATGCTAAAGTCTCAAACTTAATGTTATCCTTCCAAATAGAAAATCCATGTTTTTGTTTTCATTAATCCATGTTTCTGACATTTATGATGTTTAACTGTTCTTCTACTATTCTATGTAATACTCCATGTGTCCAGAATTGGTGTAGAGCTCCACTATTGAAGTGACTCTGTTGTGCTGATCTTTGGTGTAGTAACAACTCTTGTCCGTCTTTATTGATCATTTTTCACCAACTCCTCTGTACTCCTGATCACCATTTTTTTCATCTGGTCTGGAGAAAGCCCCTTTGTTCTGATGAAGATCCTGCAGGTGTTGGTCCAGGTGTTGGTCCAGGTGTTGGTGATCAGCCCATTCTTCTTCAGTTGTCCAGCTTTTTTAGCGATATCAACATTCTTTTAGTGAGATTCTCATTAATGTAGACATTTTTTTCCTTTCAGTTTGAAGCCTTGTTTCAGAAGAGCTATCTTGTGTTTACGATTGTTGAATTTTATCACACTGAGGTGGTCTCCTACCTCCAGATGGTGATGGGTAACATGTCTCCATCTGGTCTGATCCATAGTTATCTTCCTCAGCTTGATGTTGATTCCAGTGATGATCACATCATTCATACAAATGCTTTGTTCCAAATCATCTATTCTTAGTTGTCCATGTTCCAACACAACAATGTGCCGGTCTTTTTCTTTCATATCTTTCCTCACTTTCTTCATTTCGTTCCTCATTTCTTCCATGGCGTCAGGCATCGGTTTTAGTTTTGTTTCCAACTTGTAAGGTAAGATCCGGTCATATTTTATACTGCTCCACTTTTCCTTTCCTCTCATCATTTTAATATTGCAGAGAGTCAGAGATTTGAGTTACAGTTATAGAGAGACAAGAAGAGACAGAAGGAAGACGTCTGCTCCCGTTGAGAGCTGGAAGTGAGGTTAGGGTTAGGTTTAGGATTAGGATTAGGGTTAGGATTAGGATTAGGTTAGGTTCAGGGTTAGGATTAGGTTAGGGGTTAGTGTTAGGAGTTAGGGTTAGGGGTTAGGGTTAGGATTAGATTAGGGGTTATTGTTAGGGTTAGGAGTTAGGGGTTATAGTGAGTAGTTAGGGTTAGGGGTTAGGGGTTAGGGTTAGGTTAGTGTTAGGGTTTGGTTAGTGTTAGAGTGGGGGTCGGGGTTAGGGGTTAGGTTAGTGTTAGAGTGAGGGTTAGGGTTGGGGTCTACTATCTACTGTCAATCAGTTCCGGACAATAACCATGCTGTTTGGGTTTTGTTCTCTTGTTTTGTTCTGTAACATAGATGAGGTCATATCGGTCACTACTTGATTATAACTAGTAATAACTCATGAATAACCAGCTGATAATCAATAACTACTGTAGCTAATAATCAATAACTAGCTGATATTGGCAGGACAAACAAGCTGGTAAAGAGTTAAAATATGAACACGAACCTACCTGGAATCTGACGAGTGTGTGTGTGTGTGTGTGTGTGTGTGTGTGTGTGTGTGTGTGTGTTGGAGGGTAAACAGAGGTCTTGTTTGTGTCCGCTCCGCTCGGTGTCATCAGCCGGCAGTCTGGGGGGAGGTCATTACCGCCGTGTGGCCCCCCAGGCCCCTGAAGCACCGGGTCTGATTGGTCTCCTGGTTCTCAGGTCCCTGGTGGACACGCCTCCGGACAAACATGTTGTTGTGACCTTTGACCTCAGGGACTCAGACTACACTCAGCTGGAGGTTTGCTGGAAACATGGAGAAAAATACCAACATGAGCCGGAGGGTCTGGACCCCGCCCGGGGACCGGACCCGGTCCGGAGCGGGATCTGGTACAGGGTCCCGGTCCAGTCTGGTCCTGGTAAATCATCACTCTAACAGATCAATATCCATCAATAAACAAATACTTTACCATTGATCGTACTAATGATCACATTACTGATCAGACACAATCTGAATATTAATGTCTTCACAAAAGAAAAACATTAATTTATTGTTCTGTTCCAAAAAGTTTTAAACCTTGCTTTTTCCAGCAAAACAGGATTTATAACCCTATACACCATAAGTACCCTAAACACCCTAGCCATCCATCTTCCACCGCCTATCCATAGTCGGGTCGGGGGGGCAGCAGCTTCAACAGAGAGCCCCAAACTTCCCTTTCCCCCCACATCCACCAGCTCTGACTGGGGGGTCCCAAGGCGTTCCCAGGCCAGTGTTGAGATATAATCCCTCCACCTGGTCCTGGGTCTGCCCCGAGGTCTCCTCCCAGCTGGACGTGCCAGAAACACCTCCCTAGGGAGGCGCCCCGGAGGCATCCGCACCAGATGCCCAAACCACCTCAACTGACTCCTTTCCACGCGAAGGAGCAGCGACTCTACTCTGAACAGCAGTGTTTCTACCTTATCTCTAAGGGAGACACCAGCTATCCGCCTGAGAAAGACCATTTCAGCCGCTTGTATCCGCGATCTGGTTCTTTGGGTCATGACCCATCGCTCATGACCATAGGTGAGGGTAGGAACGAAGATTGAACGGTAGATGGAGAGCTTTGCCTCTCGGCTTAGCTCCCTCTTTGTGACAACAGGGCGGTAAAGCGACTGCAATACCGCTCCTGCTGCCCCAATTCTCCGTCCAATCTCACGCTCCATTGTTCCCTCACTCGTGAACAGGACCCCAAGATACTTAAACTCCTTCACTTGTGGAAGGACCTCATTCCCCACTTGGAGAAGGCAGTCCACCGGTTTCCTGCTGAGGACCATGGCCTCAGATTTGGAGGTGCTAATCCACATCCCCGCCGCTTCACACTCGGCTGCAAACAGGACCAGCGATTCAATCCTCAGGCCACCAAACTGTAACCCCTCCTCACCACGACTACGCCCAAACAGAATTGGTGATAAAGCACAGCCCTGGCGAACGCGAACAGCTACTCGGAACAAGTCCGACTTACTGCCGAGAACCCAAACGCAGCTCTCACTTTGGGCGTACAGGGATTGGACGGCAATCTGAGGTTTGACAATCGCCCCCCCAGGCACCTCCTTTCCAGCACCTTGGAGTAAACTTTCCCAGGGAGGCTGAGGAGTGTGATGCCCCTGTAGTTGGCACACACCCTCTGGTCCCCCTTTTTAAAAAGAGGAACCACCACCCCAGTCTGCCGCTCTTTCACCACTGTCCCAGACTTCCACGCAATGTTAAAGAGGCGTGTCATCCATGACAGCCCCTCAACACCCAGAACCTTCAGCATTTCAGGGCAAATCTCATCAACACCCGGGGCTTTGCCCCGAGAGATTGACTCTGATCCCCCATCATCCTCCAGCTCTGCCTCTGCAACAGAGGACGGGTCAGCTGGGGTAGTTGGATTCAGGAGTTCCTCAAAGTGTTCCTTCCACCGACCGACAACCTCCTCAGTCGAGGTCAACAGTGTCCCATCTTTGCTGTATACAGCTTGGATGGTTCCCCGTTTCCCCCTCCTGAGGTGTCCGACAGTCCTCCAGAACAACTTTGGTGCCGTCCGATAGTCCTTCTCCATGGCCTCTCCGAACTCCTCCCACACCCTCTGTTTTGCCTCCATCACAGCCGAGGCTGCAGTCCTTTTGGCCTGTCGGTACCCTGCAACTGCTTCAGGAGTCCCCAGGGACAACATGCCCCTGAAGGCCTCCTTCTTCAGTCGGACAGCTTCCCTGACCACCGGGGTCCACCACGGTGTTCGAGGGTTACCGCCCCTTGAGGCACCCAAGACCTTGAGACCACAGCTCTCAGCTGCAGCTTCAGCAATGGAAGCTTTGAACATCGACCATTCAGGTTCAATGCCCCCAGCCTCCACAGGGTGTCAGATGGATGTGATCACATGACCTCCTCCACGCTCCCCACACCAACGAGGTGCAGAGGAGCTGGGGGCGTGGCCTCAGCCTCCTCTGGTGACATCACACGTCATCTCACCTGTCTGTCTGCAGCTGTCAGGTGTATAAGAGCTGCTGCAGAGGTGAGAGCGGCGGTCATCCTGCTCCAGCCGAGCGTCGAACCCACGATGTCCAGCGGTGGCCTCCTGCTGTGACTCCAGACATCAAAGCCCATCTGATCTTCTGTGTTTCTGAAGGGATTTGATCTTTGCAGGTTTCCTGCTGTTTGTCCTTGTTGGTGTCGGTTTTCATCTGATGGACTGAGTCACATGACCAGCTCGGTTCTAAACCCTTTATAGGCCAAATGTTTCACTGATGTGTCACGGGTTCAGGTTCAGGTTCTGTTCCTGAAGATCTCTGATGACATCACCTCATCTCAGGGTTCAGGTTTGGGTTCGTGAAAACATTGTCGAGCTGAACGTGTTTCTGACTCTCTGACCTTTGACCTGTTGGACTGAATGTGTTTCTGACTCTGACCTTTGACCTGTTGGACTGAATGTGTTTCTGACTCTGACCTTTGTCAGACGCTCTGACCCCTGCCCAGGGGTGTATTATAGGATGTCTGGCGTGATGCTGAACTCCTCCCACACGCTGCTGGTGCTGCAGGGCCTGAACGAGTCAGCGAGCGGCCGTCACGTGTACTTCGCCGTGGCGCTGACGTCGTACGGCGTGACGGTCCTGGTGAACCTGACGCTGATCTTCACCGTGGTTCTGGAGAAGAGCCTCCACCAGCCCATCTACATCTTCTTGTGCAACCTGTGCTTCAACGGCGTGTGCGGCGCCTCCACCTTCTACCCCAAGCTGCTGCACGACCTGCTGGCCGACGCCCACCTGGTCTCGTACGGCGGCTGCCTGGCGCAGATCTTCGCCGTGTACTGCTACGTGTTCTGCGAGTTCACCAGCCTGACGGTGATGGCGTACGACCGCTACCTGGCCATCTGCCGGCCGCTGCAGTACCGCACGCTGATGACCTTGCAGAAGGTGGCGCTGCTGCTGCTGCTCACCTGGACCTTCTCGCTGCTGGAAACGCTGGGGGGCACCCTGCTGACGCGCCGCCTACCGCTCTGCCGGCGCCACCTGCCCAGAATCTTCTGCACCAACTGGGAGGTGGTGAAGCTGTCGTGCGCCGACACTACCGTCAACAACATCTACGGCTACGTGCTGATGTTCTCTCACCTGTCGCAGTTCGGCCTCATTGTGGTGTCCTACACGCACCTGGTGCGGGCGTCGCTGCGCTTGCGTTCTGACCGCAGGAAGTTCGTCCAGACGTGTCTGCCGCACCTGGTCACGCTGCTGGTGTTCACCAGCTCGCTAGTGTTCGACATCATGTACTCACGCTACGGCGGCGGCAGCACGCTGCAGGTGCTGCACAACCTGCTGGCCGCCGAGTTCCTGGTGGTCCCACCCCTCATCAACCCCATCATCTACGGCATCAACCTGCACCAGATCCGCTCCAGGATCCTCCAGAAGATCAGCCCCAGAGCGGAGACCAGGACCACGTGAGGCCAGGACCACCAGGACCCCGTGAGGCCAGGACCACCAGGACCACGTGAGGCCAGGACCACCAGGACCACGTGAGGCCAGGACCACCAGGACCACGTGAGGAGACGCCAGAAAGTCTGCCACCTCACGTCCAATC
>NC_090781.1:26478078-26500578 GCF_040054535.1 Antennarius striatus | reverse complement strand
GATTGACATAATGATCGATTGATCAGTATCAGTTGGTCGTGGGTTCACGCCCATCAGTGGTTCCGATCATCAGGCCCCACCATGACAATCAATACGGATCGTTGTTGAACCAATAGAATCAGGGGGGCGTCGCCCGCAGGGCCTTCACCAGCACTAGAGAAGCAGAAGCTGCTCTGACAACACAACAGGATGTGACATCATCAGGAGTTTGGGCCAATCAGGTTGTTCTTGTCGGGCTCCAGGAAGTCGTCCAGCAGGGTGGCGGTGATCCTCCTCAGCTCCGCCCCCAAAACCGACGGCTCACTGCAGCAAACACACAGTGATGATGTCACCTGGGCCACGCCCACCACAGAACACATGACCTACTACTCCCAGCGTCCAATCAAAACGCCCCGTCAACCAGAATCATCATCAACCCCGTGTTGTGGGAGGACACACCCCCCGGGCGGTGGGCGACATAAACCCTGGGCAGTGGGGGGGGGCACACCCCCGGGTGGTGGGGGTGTGTGTCCTGACCTATCAGGTGTGGGCCTGTGGTGACATCACTGCACCTGCCTTCGTCCTGCTCTCTGATTGGACAGACTTGTAAACATTGCTGCTGCGTTGGGGCGGTGACCCTGTGTGGGCGTGGCCTCACCTGCACCCCGGCGTGGCGCAGAACTCAGAGTAACACTTGATCTTGGGTTCGGTGCCGCTGGTCCTCAGGGTGGCGACGACGCCGTTCTGAAGCGTGAAGGTGATCATGTGACCGCTGCTCACCACAGGAAGGACCTTCAGGAGACACATTATTGATCAATCAGGCTACTGATCACTCGTCTAAACAATCAATCGTTCTGTTGGTCACACGTCTAAATAATCAATCGGTCTATTGATTGCATGTCTTACACATCAATCAGTCTACTTATCACGTCTTTCAATCAGTCTATTGATCGCATGTCTTTCAACCGATCTATTGATCACACGTCTAAACAATCAATTGGTCTATTGATCGCAGACAGACAGACAGACAGTCTTACACATCGGCCATCGGGTCGGCTGCTGTCGTATCCCTTGGTAACGTCTCTGATGTGGACAATCTGGACGCCGCCGCAGGACTTGGGGTACGAACCATCGCCGTCAAAGTTTCGTATCCGGCTGAAGATCCTCTGCACAGTGGGGGGGTCGTTGCAGATCACGTAGGACGTTTGAGACACATGATAGCCATACCTGCAGACAGGAAGTCACAGACACCACCGCCAAAATAAGAGATGCTACAAGGACCTGAAATGTGGAAAAAAAACATGAAAGAGAAGTGGTTCGTCGGAATCTGCTGCCCCCTAGTGGTGGAAAACTACATTACAGGGTGAACTGACAGCATCCTTTAACCCCTAACCCTAACCCTAACCTCTTATTCTGTGAATCAGGACACTGGACCTTGGAGACACGATTGTTTCCATGTGACTGATCAGCTGATCAGTCAGCTGATCTGACGTGGGTACGTACGTCTGGTAGATGTTGTGCAGCTGTTGGTTCAGACTCAGGTTCTTGTTGTGGAGGTACGAAGCCATTTCAGCCACGACTGCCGCTGAACTCACACCATCTTTCTCAGGAACCAGACTGCCACAGAGGAACCCTCAAGACAAGAAGAACGTCAGCTCAGAACAGTGAGAACATACCTTCATCACTAATTACACCAGTTCAGGATTTCTTCGATTGGTCTCTAATCTGCTTTGCTCTTTGGTTCCACAGCGGAAGGAACCTCTCCTGGATCCTGGATTCATGAAGGGTTGTGGTTACCAATGGACTCCTCGAAGGAAAACACCACGGTGTTTCCTGCTGCGGTGAGTTCCTGGATTCTGTTCCCGATCCATTTGAAGCCAGGAAGAGTTTCCTATCGACCCGAGGGGGAGATATTGATTCATTCTCCGTTGTTTCCTTCTTTTCGTTTCTAATTTAAATCGTCAAACCTCGAAGTTGATTCCCTCAACGCGAGCGAAGGCTTGCAGGATCTTGGAGGAGACTGTGGTGGCCAGCATGTAGACCTTCTGAGAGTCCGCAGCAACTGGCTGAGCTTCTTTCCAGTTCCAGAACATCCACCAACCCAACAGGGCGGCCAGCTCATTCCCAGTGAACACCTTCCAACCACACCTGGAGACAGACAGGTGAACAACGCTGGAGGACAGTCTGGCTCAAGGGGCTTTGAGGAAGCGTCCCAGTTACCCTGCAGTCTTCTCCGCTACAGCCAGACGGTCGGCATCAGGATCCGTCGCCAGAACAATCTGAGCGTCTTCCTTCTCTGCCAGTAGAAGAGAAAGCTCCTGGAGAAGAAAGTACCGTAACATGAACCAGTCCGTTCAGAAGACCCCTTGAAGAAAAGGCAGCTGTGTCATACCAGGACCGACTCTCCTTCTTCAGGGTTGGGGCAGCGAACAGAAGGGAAGTCGGGGTCAGGGTCCTTCTGCTCCGGGACGGGAATCGGCAGAGCGAAGCCGAAGGTTTGGAAGGCCTGTTGAACAAAGGCGTGTCCAACGCCATGGAACGAGGAGTGCACAAACTTCAGCGGACAAGTTCTGTTCAGGCCTCTGAGAGACAAAAAACACGTCAGACATGGGGGAGGCAGGTGGAGGTGGACTCCGCCCGCACGACACCTCAGGTCATTTGAAATGTTGGGGCAGGGTCAAGGTCTTTTGTCCCGTCTCACCTGTGAAAGCAGAGGGCGTTCAGATCATCCATGTAGCAGCTGTTGATCTGGACCAGTGGGTCAGTCCTCAGGGGGGAGGTCTTCACCAGACCCTCGTCCCAGCAGGAGGGGCTCCAGGGCTCCAGCTGCTGCTCAATACTCTGGAGGATCTCCTTGTCCCGGGGGGAGCAAATCTGAGCACCGTTACTCCAGTACACCTGCAGAGGACCGCCAGGTGTAGTGGATGGTGTCTACTGACTGGATAGAGTGTCTGGTGGCGTTAGGTGGTGTCTACTGACGGGATAGAGTGTCTGGTGGCGTTAGGTGGTGTCTACTGACGGGATAGAGTGTCTGGTGGCGTTAGTTGGTGTCTACTGACGGGATAGAGTGTCTGGTGGCGTTAGTTGGTGTCTACTGACGGGATAGGGCGTGGGGTTTCTGACCTTGTACCCGTTGTCTTCTTTGGGATTGTGTGAAGCTGTGATCATCACACCAGCAGCCGCCTCCAACTTCTTCACAGCATATGGCTGGAAACACACACACACCTCAACATGACGGCCCGCCCACACAGAGCGGCAGCAGGAGCAACACATGGGCGGTTCCTCACCACGTAAGGTGTGGGCACGAACGAGGAGAACAGGTGAACGGGAACATTCCTGCTGAGCAGCACTGCAGACGTCAGCGTGGCCAAACTGGAACAGACAGTTCAGGGTTTAGTCTGTGGCGCTTGACGTAAACCGTTCCTGACCGCCACCGTTCACGCATCTGGCCTTCAGAATAAAAAAAGAAACACAACTCAGCTTCTAGAGAGGAAGTTCAACTCGCACGTTTGGTCTACAGATAGCAACGTCTTCAGAGACACACCACCAGGACGTCCTGATCCACTTCAGGACAGATGACCTTCACAGGGTCAGGGTCTGGTTGGATGCTGGTTAGGTTCCACCAAAGTCCGGTTAGAGTCGGGTTAGGTTAGACCAGGGTTCGGTTAGATCAGGGTTAGGGCTGACCAGGGTTAGGTTAGATCAAGATTAGGTTAGTCAGGGTTAGGTTAGCCAAGGTTTAGGTTGGATCAGGGTTAAGTTAGCCCAGGGTTAGGTTAGATCAGGGTTAGGTTAGCCCAGGGTTAGGTTAGCCAAGGTTTAGGTTAGATCAGGGTTAGGTTAGCCCAGGGTTAGGTTAGCCCAGGTTTAAGTTAGATGAGGGTTAGGTTAGCCCAGGGTTAGGTTAGATCAGGGTTAGGTTAGATGAGGGTTAGGGTACATCAGGGTTAGGTTAGATCAGGGTTAGGTTAGATGAGGGTTAGGGTACATCAGGGTTAAGTTAGATGAGGGTTAGGTTAGATGAGGGTTAGGGTACATCAGGGTTAAGTTAGATGAGGGTTAGGTTAGCCCAGGGTTAGGTTAGCCCAGGGTTAAGTTAGATGAGGGTTAGGTTAGCCCAGGGTTAGGTTAGATCAGGGTTAGGGTACATCAGGGTTAGGTTAGATCAGGGTTAGGTTAGATGAGGGTTAGGGTACATCAGGGTTAAGTTAGATGAGGGTTAGGTTAGCCCAGGGTTAGGTTAGCCCAGGGTTAAGTTAGATGAGGGTTAGGTTAGCCCAGGGTTAGGTTAGATCAGGGTTAGGGTACATCAGGGTTAGGTTAGCCCAGGGTTAGATCAGGGTTAGGTTAGCCCAGATGCTGCAGCCTGACAACCAGCAGATGTTCAAGTCAGTTTCACCAAATACTGCTGGTGTCTTGTGTGTGGGCGTGTCTTGTGTGTGGGCGTGTCTTCTCTGTGTGGGCGTGTCTTCTGTGGGGAAGTGTCTTCTCTGTGTGGGCGTGTCTTCTGTGTGGGCGTGTCTTCTCTGTGTGGGCGTGTCTTCTCTGTGTGGGCGTGTCTTTAATTGTGGACATGTCTTCTATGTGTGGGCGTGTCTTCTTTGTGTGGGGGCGTGTCTCACCGCTGACTGCTGCAGCCGCTCTCCTCCTGTCCTCGGGTGTCGAACCCGACCACGACTCCTCTAACCCTCAGGTCTGGGAAACACCTGCACAGGTAGGAGTAGAGACCCTGGAGGCCACAGGAGACACCTGTTAGAAAGCTCTGATTGGATCCCCCAGGAAAGACCACCAACGGTCCCTCCACTAGACTGGAGGAGGGTTAGGGTTAGGGTTAAGGTTAGGATCATGGTTAAGGTCAGGGTTAGAGGTTAGGGTTAAGGTCAGGTTTAGGGTCAGGGTTAGGTTCAGGGTTAGGGTTAAGGTCAGGATCACCATATTGATACTGTCTCTATCTGGCCTGTCTCTCTCTCTCTGTCTCTCTCTCTCTGACCCTGTCCTGATCTTCCTTTGATTTCTTGTCCCCCCAACCGGTCGAGGCGGATGGCCCCCAAAAGAGTCTGGGTCCTGTCCGGAGTTTCTTCCTCAATGAGGGAGTTTTTCCCTCCACTGTCTCTGATGCTCTGGAGGGTTCAGTTGGGTTTCTGTCTGTTAAAGCGCTTTGAAACGTCTGCTGTCATGATTAAGAGATATATCAATAAAACTTGATTGATTGATTGATTGATTGATTAAGGTCAGGGTTAAGGTCAGGGTCAGGGTTAAGGTCAGGGTCAGGGTTAAGGTCAGGGTTAAGGTCAGGGTTAGGGTCAGGGTTAGGGTTAAGGTCAGGGTTAGGGTTAAGGTCAGGGTTAGGGTCAGGATCAGACCCTAACCCTGACCTAACCCTAGGTCAGGGTTAAGGTCAGGGTTAAGGTCAGGGTCAGGGTTAAGGTCAGGGTTAAGGTCAGGGTTAGGGTTAAGGTCAGGGTCAGGGTTAAGGTCAGGGTTAAGGTCAGGGTTAGGGTTAAGGTCAGGGTTAGGGTTAAGGTCAGGGTTAGGGTTAAGGTCAGGGTTAGGGTTAAGGTCAGGGTTAAGGTCAGGGTTAGGGTTAGAGTCAGGGTCTGGGTCACGGTCCCACCTGGGTGGACTGAATCACTGTGAGGTCGTTGACCCGGCTGAACCCCGCCCCCATTGGCGCTCGGAGCCCCGCCGTCCCGAAGCTCATCCTGCTGCAGAGTCTAGACCTGAGCTCAGCCAGACCGCCCCCCCCCAGCAGGACTTCCACCTGGGCCCGGGTCCAGGTGTTCTGGAGGGACAGCAGGAGCATCAAAACCCCTCCAGATGAACCATCACCACCCCCAGAACCAGAACCCCCTAGATCAACGGGGAGGGGGGGTGGAGATGAAAGCTGAGAGCAGATAAATAAAGAACAGCTGACCTTTAAACACACGACCTTTAGAGGAGGTGTGTGTGTCTGTGAGTGTGTGTGTGTGTGTTACTGTGTGTGTGTGTCTGTGAGTGTGTGTGTGTGTTACTGTGTGTGTGTGTCTGTGAGTGTGTGTGTGTGTTACTGTGTGTGTGTGTCTGTGAGTGTGTGTGTGTGTGTGTTACTGTGTGTGTGTGTCTGTGAGTGTGTGTGTGTGTTACTGTGTGTGTGTGTCTGTGAGTGTGTGTGTGTGTGTGTTACTGTGTGTGTGTGTCTGTGAGTGTGTGTGTGTGTTTGTGTGTGTTACTGTGTGTGTGTGTGTTACTGTGTGTGTGTGTGTGTGTCTGTGAGTGTGTGTGTGTGTCTGTGAGTGTGTGTGTGTGTGTGTGTGTCTGTGAGTGTGTGTGTGTTACTGTGTGTGTGTGTGTGTTACTGTGTGTGTGTGTGTGTGTTACTGTGTGTGTGTGTGTGTGTGTGTGTCTGTGAGTGTGTGTGTGTGTGTGTGTTACTGTGTGTGTGTGTGTGTTACTGTGTGTGTGTGTGTTACTGTGTGTGTGTGTGTGTGTGTGTGTGTGTGTGTGTGTTACTGTGTGTGTGTGTGTGTGTGTTACTGTGTGTGTGTGTGTGTGTGTTACTGTGTGTGTGTTACTGTGTGTGTGTGTGTGTGTCTGTGTGTGTGTGTGTGTGTTACTGTGTGTGTTACTGTGTGTGTGTGTGGGTCTGTGTGTGTTACTGTGTGTGTGTGTTACTGTGTGTGTGTTACTGGTGTGTGTGTGTGTGTGTCTGTGTGTGTGTGTGTGTTACTGTGTGTGTGTTAGTGGTGTGTGTGTGTGTCTGTGTGTTACTGTGTGTGTGTGTGTGTGTGTTACTGTGTGTGTGTGTGTGTGTGTGTGTGTTACTGTGTGTGTGTGTTACTGTGTGTGTTACTGTGTGTGTGTGTGTGTGTGTGTGTTACTGTGTGTGTTGGTGTGTGTTACTGTGTGTTACTGTGTGTGTGTGTGTGTGTGTGTTACTGTGTGTGTGTGTGTTACTGTGTGTGTGTTACTGTGTGTGTGTGTTACTGTGTGTGTGTTAGTGTGTGTGTTACTGTGTGTGTGTGTTACTGTGTGTGTGTGTGTTACTGTGTGTGTGTGTGTGTGTGTGTGTGTTACTGTGTGTGTGTTACTGTGTGTGTGTGTGTGTCTGTGTGTGTGTGTGTTACTGTGTGTGTTACTGTGTGTGTGTGTGGGTCTGTGTGTGTTACTGTGTGTGTGTGTTACTGTGTGTGTGTTACTGGTGTGTGTGTGTGTGTGTCTGTGTGTGTGTGTGTGTTACTGTGTGTGTGTTAGTGGTGTGTGTGTGTGTCTGTGTGTGTGTGTTACTGTGTGTGTGTGTGTGTGTGTGTGTGTGTGTTACTGTGTGTGTGTGTGTTACTGTGTGTGTGTGTGTGTGTTACTGTGTGTGTTACTGTGTGTGTGTTACTGTGTGTGGGTTTGTGTGTGTGTGTGTGTGTGTTACTGTGTGTGTTACTGTGTGTGTGTGTGTGTTACTGTGTGTGTGTGTGTGTTACTGTGTGTGTTGGTGTGTGTTACTGTGTGTGTGTGTGTGTGTGTGTGTGTTACTGTGTGTGTGTGTGTGTGTGTGTGTGTGTTACTGTGTGTGTGTGTGTGTGTGTTACTGTGTGTGTGTGTGTTACTGTGTGTGTGTGTGTTACTGTGTGTGTGTGTGTTACTGTGTGTGTTACTGTGTGTGTGTGTGTGTGTTACTGTGTGTGTGTGTGTGTGTGTTACTGTGTGTGTGTGTGTTACTGTGTGTGTTACTGTGTGTGTGTGTGTTACTGTGTGTGTGTGTTACTGTGTGTGTTACTGTGTGTGTGTGTGTGTGTTACTGTGTGTGTGTGTTACTGTGTGTGTGTGTGTGTTACTGTGTGTGTGTGTGTGTTACTGTGTGTGTGTTGCTGTGTGTGTGTGTTACTGTGTGTGTGTGTGTTACTGTGTGTGTTACTGTGTGTGTGTGTGTTACTGTGTGTGTTACTGTGTGTGTCTGTTACTGTGTGTGTGTGTGTTACTGTGTGTGTGTGTGTTACTGTGTGTGTGTGTGTGTTACTGTGTGTGTGTGTGTGTGTTACTGTGTGTGTGTGTGTTACTGTGTGTGTGTGTGTGTGTGTGTTACTGTGTGTGTTACTGTGTGTGTGTTACTGTGTGTGTGTGTGTGTGTTACTGTGTGTGTGTGTGTGTGTTACTGTGTGTGTGTGTGTTACTGTGTGTGTGTGTGTTACTGTGTGTGTTACTGTGTGTTACTGTGTGTGTGTGTGTGTGTGTTACTGTGTGTGTGTGTGTGTGTGTGTGTTACTGTGTGTGTGTGTGTGTTACTGTGTGTGTGTGTGTGTGTGTTACTGTGTGTGTGTGTGTGTGTGTGTGTGTTACTGTGTGTGTGTGTGTGTTACTGTGTGTGTTACTGTGTGTGTGTGTGTGTGTGTGTTACTGTGTGTGTGTGTTACTGTGTGTGTGTGTGTGTGTGTGTGTGTGTGTTACTGTGTGTGTTACTGTGTGTGTGTTACTGTGTGTGTGTGTGTTACTGTGTGTGTGTTACTGTGTGTGTGTGTGTTACTGTGTGTGTGTGTGTTACTGTGTGTGTGTGTGTTACTGTGTGTGTGTCGGTACCCGGTCCCAGCTCATCCACCGGTGGACCTCCTTGTCCAGCTGCGGGTCTCCGGTGCTCCGGTGCTCCGGGTCGTTCGTGTCCCCCATGCTGAGTCAGCGTCCGGTAGCAGAGCAGTTCCTCTGCCGGGAGGGGCCCGCGCAACCCGGGTGTCCGGTTCTCCCAGCCGGTCGCTGGGTCCGGTCCAACGCGACTCCCCCGCCCCGCCCCGCCGGTCCGGATCCCCGAGGAGCTTCTTCTGCGCCACTGCCGCCGGGGTAGCGACCCCTGTCGGTGGAGGACCACACCCCCACCCCGAACCCTCCATTCAGAACCCCCCAGGTGACATGACCCCTCCCGCCGTCACTAAGGCGACGCTTTCCCCCACAGCTGGTTGTGTTGGCGTGTGATTGGTCCACGCTGCTGGGGGTGTTCACTGATTGGTGGTGGTTGGGGGGGGGTTATTCTGAGTTATAACAGGGTATAAAAAAAACCCAAAAAGCTTGGAGACACATGCTGTAACCCCCCCCATTGAAAACCCAATCCCCCCCCTCAAAAGTACCATTCAGGGTGTTCTGATTTTTTATTGAAAGAACATCGTCCATTCATGAAGCTAAAGAACTCACCCACCCCCACCCGAAAACCAGAATCCGCCCACCCCTCACCCCAAAACTAGAACCGGGTCTTCATCAACGTTCTGGACTTGGGGGGGGGGTCACTCTGGTGTCCCACTGTGAGATGACTACTCTCCTCTGTGCTGCCCAGACCCGGGCGGGGGCCCGTCCGTCTGCCCAGACCCGGGCGGGGGCCCGTCCGTCTGCCCAGACCCGGGCGGGGGCCCGTCCGTCTGCCCAGACCCGGGCGGGGGCTCGTCCGTCTGCCCAGACCCGGGCGGGGGCCCGTCCGTCTGCCCAGACCCGGGCGGGGGCCCGTCCGTCTGCCCAGACCCGGGCGGGGGCCCGTCCGTCTGCCCAGACCCGGGCGGGGGCCCGTCCGTCAGCCGGCAGCAGAAGCGCTCCCTGAAGGCGTGCAGCAGGTGGGGGACGGTTTCGTCCACCCCCACGTCCCTCTGCAGCTCGGCGCTCAGGGACGTCACCCCCTTGCCGGGGACGCCACACGGGACGATGTGGCGGAACCAGGACAGGTCCGTGTTGCAGTTCAGGGCGAGTCCGTGGGACGTGACCCAGTGGCCACAGTGTATCCCTGAAACACAGCAGAACCAGGTCAGCGCCGCCACCTCTGGAGACCCCCATCACCCTCTGGCGGGTCAACGTTTCTGGCCCAGGGTGGGACCGGGACTCCAGCCCCCAGAAC
The DNA here is from genome assembly GCF_040054535.1 of Antennarius striatus. Taxonomy (NCBI): domain Eukaryota; kingdom Metazoa; phylum Chordata; class Actinopteri; order Lophiiformes; family Antennariidae; genus Antennarius; species Antennarius striatus. Next base: position 26,490,764 of record NC_090781.1, on the reverse strand, counting down.
TGACCCTGGACCAGAAGCTGTGGACCAGAACCAGAACCTCGTACCGATGGCACAGATCTTGTTGTCTCCGACCCAGACGCCCGTGTGGGGCGACGTGGATGCCCGGATCCCGAAGCCGCTGCACAGGGACAGGATGGTCTCCTCCAGTGCCCCCACGTACCAGCGGACGCTCTGGGGACCGGATCAGAACACGTCAGCACAGACCGGGTCACATGACTACACCCCAGGAGGAAGCCCCACCTTCTGGAAGCTGCTCAGGTTGAGCACCGGGTAGCAGACCAGCTGTCCCGGCCCGTGGAAAGTGATGAGGCCGCCCCGGTTGGTCCGGTGGACGTCGGCCCCCAGCAGGCGCAGGCGGTCCAGCTGGGCTGGGGGGTACGGTTTGTGGCGGATCCCGGTGGTGTAGACAGGGGGGTGCTGGCACAGCAGCAGCGCGTGAGCAGAACCGCTGCGGGTCAAGTTCACGTAGGCCTGCTGCTGCTTCAGGGCCTCCTGGTAGGACACCAGGCCCAGACGGACCACCTGCACCACCGGGCGGCCCCCCATCCTGGAACCAGCAGGAGACACGTTAGTACAGAAGACTAGTCCAGAAGGCTAGTCTAGAAGACTAGTCCAGAAGACTAGTCCAGAAGACTAGTCCAGAAGGCTAGTCCAGAAGGCTAGTCCAGAAGGCTAGTCCAGAAGACTAGTCCAGAAGGCTAGTCCAGAAGACTAGTCCAGAAGACTAGTCCAGAAGGCTAGTCCAGAAGGCTAGTCCAGAAGACTAGTCCAGAGGGCTAGTCCAGAAGACTAGTCCAGAAGGCTAGTCCAGAAGGCTAGTCCAGAAGGCTAGTCCACAGCTTCAGTCCAGTAGTCCAACAGGAACCGGGTCAGAGGAGCTGGTTCTGGTTCTGTATGGAGAATGTTCCACGCAGGCTGACCAGATACCCAGACCAGCCAACCAGGTCGAGGGGGCGGACTGTCCGGACTGTGACCATCACTCACACATCAACAAACACACACAAAATATACACACACAAAATATACACACAGACACAGACACACACACAATACACACACACCAATAGACAAGAAGCAGTCCAAACAAACTAAAAACAGCCTGACGTCACCGGAAGTGGGCGGGCTCACCTGATCACGTGTTTATCCACGTTCACCGAACCAAACTGTTGACAGCATCTGTGTTCACTTTCATGTGTTTTACCCCCTAAAACGAGCTGAAGTACCCCAACACTGACAATATGACATCAGGCTGGACCACGTGACGCAGTAACGGTCCAACGGCTGGCGGTTAGCTCCGTTAAAGTCACGCGGTACTGACAGGTTGAACCGGTTTCAGTTCGTTCAGCTCCAGCCGTTCTTCCGGTTCCCCTCGAGCCGCCTCTGTTGTTGTTCTTCCTCTTCCGGTTCCTCGGCGTGTTTTGGCGGGACTCTGCTGCCCTCTGCAGGCGGGAGGAAACCGTCACGACACAGAACGCCAATCAGAACACACCATCAGAACACGCCAATCAGAACACACCATCAGAACACACCAATCAGAACACACCAATCAGAACACACCAATCAGAACACACCAATCAGAACACACCATCAGAACACACCAATCAGAACACAGCACACACTGAAACGTTCAGCCGCGCGCCCGGCGGACACCGAACCGATCGCGAGACACCGCAGGAGGACCGGTGAACTGGTCTTCCTCCGCGAGACGTTTTCTTGAGCGAGACGCTGTGACGTCACGAGCATGGGCGTCGCCGGCCGTCCGGCTCGCGCCTCCCGCCTTGCTCGCGCCTCCCGCGGGCCGCACCGGGAACGTTCGTGTCGGCGGCAGCAGGGCGGGGTTTGTCGCGAGACCGGACCGGGGCAGAGCACATCCACAGGGAACATGGCGACCGCGGGCTCCGCCGAGCGGCCTCGGAGCCCGGGCCCCGCCGCCGCGGGCCGCCCCGCCGCCGCGGGCCGCCCCGCCGCCGCGGGCCGCCCCGCCGCCGCGGGCCGCCCCGGGGCCGGGGGCGGCGCGCCGCAGACCGACGGGAAGCAGAGCTCCGCCCGCGCCGAGGGGACGCCCGGCGGCAGCCCGCCATGCGGACACGGACGGCCGGCCTGCCTCCTCTGCCGAGCCCCCAGACCCTCCGGCAGCGACCAGCGGCTCCGGAGGAGGAGCGACCCCGAGAGAAGCAGCTGCAGGACGGACTGCGACAGCCGGAGAGGTCGGTGTGCGGACCGGAGGGCCGGGCGGCGGGAGGGGGCTCGGGTCCGGCTGAAGGTCCTCTCCGGAGGCCCGGCGTCCGGTGTGACCGGAGCACCGGTCCGAGACCCTCCGGTGTCCGGTCGGTCACGGAGCTTAACTATCGATCCGAACGGGGGGTGGGGGCTGGGGGGGCTGTTTATCCGCCGTCACGTGACCCACTGCCGGGTCTTTCCAGTCGTCCCCCCCGGTCGGACGTGTCCAGACGTGTCCGACCGGGGGAGGAGCCGGTTGGAGGGACGCCGCCAGCTCCGGTTGGGCTCCAATCGGTTTGCCTGGATCCTATTTAAAGTAACGGGCAGGGGGGCTCCAGGTGTTTGACCTAGAGGGGGGGTCGAAGTCGCTCAGTCATATTGAGAGTCCTCAAAGTCAGTGTGTGTGGGGGGGTCGTTAGGGTTCTCCATAGTCCAGTCCTACAGGTGTGGGGGGGTTAGGGTTCTCCATAGTCCAGTCCTACAGGTGTGGGGGGGTTAGGGTTCTCCATAGTCCAGTCCTACAGGTGTGGGGGGGTTAGGGTTCTCCATAGTCCAGTCCTACAGGTGTGGGGGGGTTAGGGTTCTCCATAGTCCAGTCCTACAGGTGTGGGGGGGTTAGGGTTCTCCATAGTCCAGTCCTACAGGTGTGGGGGGGTTAGGGTTCTCCATAGTCCAGTCCTACAGGTGTGGGGGGGTTAGGGTTCTCCATAGTCCAGTCATACAGGTGTGGGGGGGTTAGGGTTCTCCATAGTCCAGTCCTACAGGTGTGGGGGGGTTAGGGTTCTCCATAGTCCACATAAAGGTTTGGTTGCTCTTGGCGACACTGGCGGCCCCTTGTGGCCCAGTTGTGGTTCTGTAGGTAGTTCACCTGTCCCTCGCTGGCAGAGGTCCAGTGAGGGACAGGGGGGGTCTGGGGCTGGGTTTGAGGGACAGGGTGGGGTATCACCTGACTGGTACTATGATGTCCTTGGGGGTCGGCCCTTTGTTTTGGGATCAGGAACACCCGTCAGTGGAACCTGAACGGATCTAGTAATGGTTGCTTTGGGGGGGGGGTCAGTGCCCCCAGACTGACGGTCCTCTGTCTGGTCCCCCCAGACTTCTTCCTGTGCCCGGCTCTCGTCCCAAAGGGTCCAGAAGCATCGGAGCCGTCCTGCAGACACAGGGTGAGCGTGGTGGGGGGGTCTCCGGCTGGGGCCGTGGTGTGACTGTTTCTGTGTTCCAGCAGCTGGAGGACAGAGACGAGGCCAGGAGGAGGAGAGACGAGTCCCAGCAGGGGGGGGTACGTTAGACCTTTACTGACCCCCAGCCCTCAGACCCCCGTGCTGCAGCTCTAACGCCGCTCTGTCCCTCAGGGGGTCCTGTCCGACTCCGAGAACGAGGAGCCCCCCAGCTGGAGGACCAGGAATATCTCAGCCTTCATGAGGAAAACCAAGACCTGCTCGTCCCTCAGCAGGTGAGCCGGCGCCGGGGGGGCCAGCGAGGGAGCCCTGTGACCTCTGACCTCTGTGTTCTTCCTCAGTGGCTGTCAGAGGAGTCAGAGCTGCACCGACCCGATGGAGACCCGAGAGGGCAAGCTGAAAGGAGCCCCCCCGCCGGGCCTGGACAGAGTATGTAAGCCCGCTGGGGGGGGGGGGGGGGCTAGAAGAGAACCTTGGCGTCCGTCTGTAGTGGTGGCGTCCGTCTGAAGGCGTGGCGTCCGTCTGAAGGTGTGGCGTCCGTTTGAGGGCGTGGCGTCCGTCTGAAGGGGTGGCGTCCGTCTGAAGGCGTGGCGTCCATCTGAAGGCGTGGCGTCCGTCTGAGGGCGTGGCGTCCGTCTGTAGGGGTGGCGTCCGTCTGAAGGCGTGGCGTCCGTCTGAAGGCGTGGCGTCCGTCTGTAGGGGTGGCGTCCGTCTGAAGGCGTGGCGTCCGTCTGAAGGCGTGGCGTCCGTCTGTAGTGGTGGCGTCCGTCTGAAGGCGTGGCGTCCGTCTGAAGGCGTGGCGTCCGTCTGAAGGCGTGGTGTCCGTCTGTAGGGGTGGCGTCCGTCTGAAGGCGTGGCGTCCGTCTGTAGGCGTGGCGTCCGTCTGAAGGGGTGGCGTCCGTTTGAGGGCGTGGCGTCCGTCTGAGGGCGTGGCGTCCGTCTGAGGGCGTGGTGTCCGTCTGAAGGGGTGGCGTCCGTCTGAGGGCGTGGCGTCCGTCTGAGGGCGTGGCGTCCGTCTGTAGGGGTGGCGTCCGTCTGAAGGCGTGGCGTCCGTTTGAGGGCGTGGCGTTCGTCTGAAGGCGTGGCGTTTGTCTGAAGGGGTGGCGTCCGTCTCAGGGCGTGGCGTCCGTCTGAAGGCGAGGCGTCCGTCTGAAGGCGTGGCGTCCGTCTGAAGGCGTGGCGTCCGTCTGAAGGCGAGGCGTCCGTCTGAAGGCGAGGCGTCCGTCTGAAGGCGTGGCGTCCGTCTGAAGGCGTGGCGTCCGTCTGAAGGCGTGGCGTCCGTCTGAGGGCGTGGCGTCCGTCTGAGGGCGCGGCGTCCGTCTGAATGGTTGGCGTTGTTTGAGGGCGTGGCGTCCGTCTGAGGGCGTGGCGTCCGTCTGAGGGCGTGGCGTCCGTCTGAGGGCGTGGCGTCCGTCTGAGGGCGTGGCGTCCGTCTGAGGGCGTGGCGTCCGTCTGAGGGCGTGGCGCCCGTCTGAAGGCGTGGGGTCCGTCTGAAGGCGTGGTGTCCGTCTGTAGGGGTGGCGTCCGTCTGAAGGCGTGGCGTCCGTCTGAAGGCGTGGCGTCCGTCTGAAGGCGTGGCGTCCGTCTGTAGTGGTGGCGTCCGTCTGAAGGCGTGGCGTCCGTCTGAAGGCGTGGCGTCCGTCTGAAGGCGTGGTGTCCGTCTGTAGGGGTGGCGTCCGTCTGAAGGCGTGGCGTCCGTCTGTAGGCGTGGCGTCCGTCTGAAGGGGTGGCGTCCGTTTGAGGGCGTGGCGTCCGTCTGAGGGCGTGGCGTCCGTCTGAGGGCGTGGTGTCCGTCTGAAGGGGTGGCGTCCGTCTGAGGGCGTGGCGTCCGTCTGAGGGCGTGGCGTCCGTCTGTAGGGGTGGCGTCCGTCTGAAGGCGTGGCGTCCGTTTGAGGGCGTGGCGTTCGTCTGAAGGCGTGGCGTTTGTCTGAAGGGGTGGCGTCCGTCTCAGGGCGTGGCGTCCGTCTGAAGGCGAGGCGTCCGTCTGAAGGCGTGGCGTCCGTCTGAAGGCGTGGCGTCCGTCTGAAGGCGAGGCGTCCGTCTGAAGGCGAGGCGTCCGTCTGAAGGCGTGGCGTCCGTCTGAAGGCGTGGCGTCCGTCTGAAGGCGTGGCGTCCGTCTGAGGGCGTGGCGTCCGTCTGAGGGCGCGGCGTCCGTCTGAATGGTTGGCGTTGTTTGAGGGCGTGGCGTCCGTCTGAGGGCGTGGCGTCCGTCTGAGGGCGTGGCGTCCGTCTGAGGGCGTGGCGTCCGTCTGAGGGCGTGGCGTCCGTCTGAGGGCGTGGCGTCCGTCTGAGGGCGTGGCGCCCGTCTGAAGGCGTGGGGTCCGTCAGGAAGGGCGTGGCCCGCCCTCACACCTTCTCTCTCTCTCCTGCCAGGTGGGCGTCGGCCACAGCTACGCGGCAGGAATCCTGCTGTCCTCGGAGAACAGCCGCTCGCTGTCGGCTCCCATCACCACCCCAGACAGGAGGCTCACCTGGAGGGCCGTCGTCCTGTCGTCGGCCCCGCCCCTGGCCTCGGCCCCGCCCCGTCCCGAGCGCTCCATCAGCCCCGAGAGCAACGACAGCATCTCCGAGGAGCTGAACCACTTCAAGCCCATCGTGTGCTCGCCGTGCACGCCCCCCAAGCGCCTGGCGGATGGCCGGCTGCTGCAGCCCACCATCGTGAAGTCTACACCCCGGAACCTGCGCCGGGGCCTCCAGAGGGCCACCAGCTACGAGGCCCCCCCCGCCGTGCTGCAGAAGTGGAGGCAGATCGAGCTGGACCGCCAGAGCCTCCGGGCGCGCTCCAGGGCCACGCTGACCAGCCCCGTCAGCGAGGACGGCCGCGGGGGGGCGGCCAGGGGCCGGAGGCCCCCGGAGGGGCGGAACGGGGAGGGCTCCGTGGCCGTCAACAAGAGGAGGCTGCCGTTCGACCCCCCAGACAAGCAGTCGGTTAAGATCCGGGTCCCTGCGCTCCGCTACAGCAGCAAGGCCCCCTTCAGGGGGGGCTCAGAGTCCACGCCAGAGTCCAGCGGCGTGGGGGTGTTCGTCAGCCGGACGCAGTCGTTCTCGCCATACCCCAAGAACGCGGCCCCCCAGGGGGGTAAGTTGGTGCCAAAGGAGCCTGACAGGAGCCACAAGCAGTCTACCTCAAGGAGGGGCCGGAAGCGGGACCAGAAGACCAAGCACCTGGACCGGGACCAGGACTGGGACCTGGACCGGAAGCGGGGCCACCCGGGATCCCAGGAGGCCCCTCAGGTGCAGCAGGAGCGTCGGGACCGCGCCCTGGCGCTGAGGCTGCAGAGACAGTTCGACCTGGAGAACCCGGCCGGGGGCAGGACACGCCCCGACACCTACTTCCTGCGGTCCTGGATGTCCAATCAGAACCGCAGGAGGTGTGGCCTAAGGAGGTCTCGGCGAATTAACAAGAAGCACTAGAGCGGACACGCCCAGCTGTTAAAATATGCAACGTGAGAAGTTTGAATGTTCTTCCATGACGGGTGGCGAGCAGAAATCTCCCATCAGCCCCCTCTTCCAGCGTCTGCTTGTCAATTCCTGTCACCAGCAAATCACCAAAAATCAAAGGGGGTCCCGACCCCCCACCCCTCTGGGACGACCTCCAGGACCTGAACCGGACCACGTGTGTGTGTGTGTGTGTGTGCTGGAGGACACACACACACACACACACACACTAAAATCACATTAGTTCTGAAAGAAAGAGTAAAAATTAATCGTTCTCTCCTCATGCTGACGTTAACCCAGTAGATGATTAGTCCACCGATGTTAACTAGACTAGTTCAAACACCTGAAGAAGAGACTAGTTTAAACACCTGAAGAACCCACTAGTCCAGCGGTAGAACCCACTAGTCCAGCGGTAGAACCCACTAGTCCAGCGGTAGAACCCACTAGTCCAGCGGTAGAACCCACTAGTCCAGCGGTAGAACTCACTAGTCTTTGGATAACCGTGACCTGGATGAGAACCTGCACAGATCGGAGGTTCCCCCAGGATGGATCTGTAGATGAAGGACCTGACTGGCTGTCCTTCAGCATGAGGAGGAGGAGATGGTTGCCATGACAAATGCTGGTAGCCAGTAGCTGACCGTCCTGATGGGTGGGTGTTGGCTCACTGATTCTAGCTCATGGGGGGCGTGTTGGGTTCAGTGTCCCTCAGGGTTTGCTACGACCCCTATCAGCTCATGTCGGTGTGACATGACGGGCGTGGGGGGGTCAGGGGGTGGGGTCAATGCCCAGTGCCAATTGATGAGACTTCATCGTTTCTAGTCCAGTGTTCTGTAGGACATCTGTAGAGAACGCACCATGTGGTCTCAGCCCAGACCCGGTCCAGTGGTGGTCTCAGCCCAGACCCGGTCCAGTGGTGGTCCAGCATCCAGGGACCTCCGTCCAGCTCTGACCTGAGGTCTGTCATGTGATTGGTCGCTGGGAGTTAGCTGATCAGCTGATGGAGGCCTCCTGGACTCAGGACTACAGAACCTCCGATAAGCTGACCTCTGGGGGTCTGGTTCTACCTGCCGACGCAGGATGATGATAGTGATGATGATGATGATGAGATGGACTTCTGTTAATTCAGGTCACGTGATCAGAACCAGGTGTGGACCTCAGGACCTGGTTCTGTTGTGGTTCTGATGTGTGTCACGTCTCTGACCGCTTACCTCAGATTTTTATATTTTACATGTGTGAAGAAATTAAAGCTGAATGCAAACATTTGATTCACTGTCTTGTCCTGGATGTCGGGGTTCAGTTCTCATGTGGACCCCGGTTCTCCTAGAGGCCCTCGAGCCTGATGCAGGTGGGTTCTACCTGAGTGGATTCCTTCATTTCTAATGTAAAGCAGTTCTAAAGGTTCTGTTCAGTTCTTTCATTTCTAACTTAAAGCGGGTCTAGAGGTTCCGATCTTTGTTCTCTTTATATTTAAAAGTTCTATTGTTTTTACGAGAACGCGAACGACGACCTCACTGAGCTGATATTCGGCATAAATGTATGGCAGGACGTAAACGTATGCCGGTGTGACAAGAGCTGCGCATGCGCAGACACGCTTCCTCGTCACATTTTGGTGAGAGCCAATCAGAATGCGCCAGCTCACAGCCTGTTAGCGGAGGAAAAAGATGGCGGCCTCCAGAAACGGGAAGAGTGGACTGCTGGAGAAAGTAAGACAGTGGGGGGGTTCTGTGGGGGTCCCTCTGTGTGTGTGTGTGGGGGGGGGGTTAGGGTAGCTCCCGGTAGCTCGTCCGGTGGAAGCAGCCGCGTGTTTATCCGTGAGACGCGTTCGTTCGCTGCTAACGGGGCTAAGCTAGCAGGGCTAAGCTAACGTTGATGTGGTTGAGTCCGCTGCAGACGTTTGATCCTGATCCTCAGTAACACACACACACACACACACACACACAGAGAGACACACACATACAGAGAGACACACACATACAGAGACAGACACAGACACACACACACACAGAGACACACACACACACACACACACACACACACAGAGACACACACACAAACACACACAGACACACACACAGACACACACACACACACACACACATATACAGAGACACACACACACACACAGAGACACAGCCACACACACAGACACACACAGAGACACAGACACACACACACACACACAGACACAGACACACACCTACAGAGACACACACAGAGACACAGACACACACACACACACACAGAGACACACACACACAGAGACACACACACACACACACACACACACACACACATACAGAGACACACACACACACACACAGCCTGGACTTCCTGCGGGGGGGGACAGGAGGTGTTCTCCTGAGGGGTGGCGGGTGCAGGCGCCCCCTGGTGGTCTAGTTCTGATCAGTGGGCGTGTCCTGATCGATCGATCGTCTCATTGGTCTGTGCAGTGGAGGATCGATGAGAAGCCGGTGAGGATCGATAAGTGGGACGGCGCGGCGGTGAAGAACTCTCTGGACGACGCCGCTAAGAAGGTGAGGTGTGGGGTGATGGCCCCGCCCCGGTGGGGTGCTGGCCCCGCCCCTCTGACCGGCCGTGTGCCCCACCCCCTCCAGGTGCTGCTGGAGAAGCTGGGCTACGTGGAGACGTTCGGCCTGGTGGACGGCCGCCTGGCGATCTGCACGGTGTCCTGCCTGTTCGCCATGCTGGCGCTGGTGTGGGACTACCTGCACCCCTTCCCCGAGTCCTGGCTGGTGCTGGCCTGCTGCGTGGTGTCATATCCTTTACCCCCGTTCACTGCCCCCCCCGCTCACTGCCCCCCTGCTCACCTGTCCAGTGACGCTCCCTAACCCCGCCCACGTACTTCATCATGATGGGCGTCCTGACGCTCTACACCTCCTACCGGGAGCGGAACATCTTCCTGGTGGCGCTGCAGAAGGACCCCACCGGCCTGGACCCCGCCCACGTGTGGCAGCTGTCCTCCTCCCTCAAGAGGTGCCTACCCAGCATGCACTCTGTCTGCTGCAGCCATACCCCTACCCCTAAGTTATGACGTGTTGTTGTTGTGTGTTGTTGTGTACTGTTGTGTTGTTGTTGTTGTGTTGTGTCTAGATGTGACGCGTTGTGTTGTTGTATCTAGTCATGACGCATTGTGTTGTTGTTGTTGTGTTGTTGTTGTTGTGTTGTCTAGTCATGACGCGTTGTGTTGTTGCGTTGCAGGTTTGATGACCAGTACACCTTCAGGATGTCGTTCAGCGACAGGAAGTCGGGGGTGAGCCGGGAGGCGGAGTTCACCAAGTCGGTGTCGGTGTTCTTCGACCAGAACGGGACGCTGGTCATGGACCAGTTTGAGAGGAGCGTCTGCAAACTACACGACTTCCTGTCCTCTGACAAGAAGAGCAAATGAGCAGCGCTGTCTCTCTCTCTCTCTCTGTCTCTCTCTCTCTCTCTGTCTCTCTCTCTCTGTCTCTCTCTGTCTCTCTCTCTCTCTCTGTCTCTCTCTCTCTGTCTCTCTGTCTTTCTCTCTCTGTCTCTCTCTGTCTCTCTCTCTCTGTCTCTCTCTCTGTCTCTCTCTCTCTCTCTGTCTGTCTCTCTCTCTCTCTCTCTCTCTCTCTCTGTCTCTCTCTGTCTCTCTCTCTCTCTGTCTATCTCTCTCTCTGTCTATCTCTCTGTCTATCTCTCTCTCTGTCTATCTCTCTCTCTGTCTATCTCTCTCTCTGTCTATCTCTCTCTCTGTCTATCTCTCTCTCTGTCTATCTCTCATCAGCTTCACAATCAGGTTCTCCACCAGACCCTGCTGGTGGTGCGTTCAGGGTCACTCAGAGATCTGAGTGGTGGATGGTTATGTCTGTTGCTATGGAGATGACACACACAGTGTTATGTTGCTGTTCCTGATGGAGAACGAGTTCATCACATGACCAACCAGAAAGCTAACTAGCCTGAGCTAACTAATATTACTCACCTCCAGAAATTACAGTCTCAAGCTGGTATGAATCTGCTAACTGTTAGCAGCATTAGCATTGGTTACCTAGCTGCTCACAGAGCCCCGAGGGGGGCCAAACTGTTGACTTTTATTTTGAAAGGTTTGGGAGAACTGGTGTGATTGTTTAATGTCCATAAATCTGATCTAAAACCATGACGTCCGAGACAGGAAGTCAGTGTTGATGCTAACAGATGCTAACAGATGCTACTAAACCAGCTCTGTTACAAAGGAAATGCTGACTCATCACTGTGGGTCCAAATATTTCAACCCCACCCAGCTGGGAACCATTATGCGTTAGCATCGTTAGCATTCTTTGTCAATGCTAACCAGAGTGGCCTCATGTTTCCTGTGATGTCATGCTTCCTGTGATGTCATCTCTGTCCACATTAAACTGATCTCGTTACACGACGTCTGACTGGATCAATGTTTGAGGGAATCGTTCCGTTGATCCTCCCGTCGTTCGGAGAGAACGTTAGCCGTGGATTGTTAGCCATCATGCTACTACTTGACAGGACAGCGAAGACCATCAGCCATCGTCTCCTGCCAGCAGGAGGCGCTGCTGCACCGAGCGCCTCAGGTTCTGCTCATTACTGATCCAGGTCACATGACTCAGGAGCCAATCAGCAGGCAAGTCAGGTTCGTGGGAGGGTCCATCATCAGGTGTGAGTGTGTTCAGGTGTACTCTAGAAACAATAACACAGTTGATCACGTGATTAGTGATATCATGTCTCCATACAGCTACACACCTCCAGCAGTTATAACAGGTGACATAGGGCAGAGCAAAGCGCTCGTAGATTCTATTGAGATGTTTTTATCAAAGCAAGAATTATTCAAAGCAAGTAAAAATGTGACGACTTAGGACTTCATTTCCCATGAAACACTGCTCTTCCACTGCCTGAACCGGAAGGACAGACAGGGTGAAGGTTAAATCAGGAACAGGGTTAAACTTAGGGTTAAGTTTAGGGTCGGGTTTAGGGTTCTAGGGTTAAGGTTATAGTTAGGGGTTAGAGGTAGGGTTAGGGTAACGGTTAGGGTTACTTAGGGTTAAGTTTAGGGTTATAGTTAGGGGTTAGCGGTCAAGGTTAGAGGTAGGGTTAAGGGTAGGGGTTAGGGTTATAGGTAGTGTTCGGATCACAGGGTTAGGTTAAGGGTTAAAGTTAGATTTATGGTTAGGTTTAGAGCTAATGTTTGGGTTAGGATAGAGTTATGGTTAGGGTTCTAGGGTCATGACTACCCATCAGCCTGTTGGTTTGGAACGTTTGTGTTTTGTTGTCCTGGTAGTCACGTGACTCGTGTTCTGTCAGGAGGACAGCAGGCCATGTTCCTGTTCCTGTTCCTGTTCCAGGCCATGTTCCTGTTCCTGTTCCAGGCCATGTTCCCGTTCCTGTTCCTGTTCCAGGCCATGTTCCTGTTCCTGTTCCTGTTCCAGGCCATGTTCCTGTTCCTGTTCCTGTTCCAGGCCATGTTCCTGTTCCTGTTCCAGGCCATGTTCCCGTTCCTGTTCCTGTTCCAGGCCATGTTCCTGTTCCTGTTCCTGTTCCAGGCCATGTTCCTGTTCCTGTTCCTGTTCCAGGCCATGTTCCTGTTCCTGTTCCAGGCCATGTTCCCGTTCCTGTTCCTGTTCCAGGCCATGTTCCTGTTCCTGTTCCTGTTCCAGGCCATGTTCCTGTTCCTGTTCCTGTTCCTCATTCACTACTGTTCTCCTCCGCCTCTCAACGCACCGACACCGCGTAAAGTTCCTCGACAGTCATTTTTCTGCACTTGGCAATAAAACCTTTTCTGATTCTGCTTCTGACGTCATACAGGAGCCCGGGGTGGAAGAGGGAAGCATTGTCAATAAAGTTTTTTTAAGATGAGACTTCAGTGTG
>NC_090781.1:26460578-26468078 GCF_040054535.1 Antennarius striatus | reverse complement strand
GTAATGCTAGTAATATACTAGTGACATACTAGTAACATACTAGTAATATACTAGTAATATACTAATTTATACTGGAAATACTGATACTCTCATTCTGAGGGATGTGATGAATCCATGTGGATCCACTGAGCTCATCTGGAGCTACGCTAGCTGCTGGGCTAGCTCTGTAGCCAGTCAACACGTGACGTCACAACAATAGCACACACGTCACACACCAAAGCATGTAGCTCACATCACATGACGACATCAAAGAGTTGGTGTTTAATTCTTCACCAAAGCAGAGGTGATGATGAAACACGTGTGTTGATTTGTGGTCAGGTTAACCAGAGGGTTAGCGACGGTGAGCTGACCCGTGTTCTGTCCGTGTTCTGTCCGTGTTCTGTCCGTGTTCTGTCCGTGCAGCGGTGATGACAGGTCTGGCTGCTCGCTACTCGTCTCTGTTTGATGGCCTGAACGCCGAGGTGCAGATCCGCTGGCTGCAGGTGGTGGCCAGGAGCAGCTTCTACCCCGAGCTGCCCCGCGTCCGGGCATTCCTGCACAAACATGTAAGATCCCCCCCCAACAGGAAGTCAACACGGCAACGATAGGAGAAACACGTAAAAACCAAACGTGTAAATTAAATAATAATCATGTACATGATAACAATAAAAATGTAAACAAATGTCAGCCGGTGTTGCTGACGTGTTGGACACTAGCGTGTTGCGTTGATTAACCCGTGACTGACCGGAGTCCTGTCCCATAAAGCTGGATTAACCTAGTCAGGCTTCCTCTTCCTTATCTGGCTCCACTTACCCAGACATCCACCCTCCAGATTTTCGGTACCATAAAGCCGGCTATCAACTCACTAATTCAATCCAGGCTTGTCCACTCTAGATCTGTGCGCGCTCACATAAAAAGGGCGGAGTTTGCTGCATGCGACCAATCACAAACATGCTACAAACCGGCCCGAGCCGCATATTTCACAATGGAGGAGCAAACGATAATAATTAATAGATACGATCAACACAAATCAATAATAATAATAATTACCAACATCACTCAGAAATATATGAACTGTCTCAAAGACCCTCAGGTCAATGCACACTGTGTGGGGCTGTCAGCGCGGGGTTGGGGTGCGTTCCATTCCTGATGTGAGGCTCCAGCAGCTGACAGATGTAATGTAACCCCTCCCCCCAAAACCTCTACCTTACTACAGTCATTGTTCAGCCAATCCCACCGGATTACAGCCATCCCTAAATATTCTCTCTGCCTGAGCGCTCTGCACACAAGCTGTGACCCGAGATCCACCGGGTTCTCAGGGAACGGACGGCCCGTTTTCAGGAGAACCGATTGGTCAGTAGGTGGGGCTGTTATACCTGCTGAGCTCTGATTGGTCAGTAGGGGGGGCTGTTATACCTGCTGAGCTCTGATTGGTCAGTAGGTGGGGCTGTTATACCTGCTGAGCTCTGATTGGTCAGTAGGGGGGGCTGTTATACCTGCTGAGCTCTGATTGGTCAGTAGGTGGGGCTGTTATACCTGCTGAGCTCTGATTGGTCAGTAGGTGGGGCTGTTATACCTGCTGATCTTATCCTGAACTTATCTTGCTCCGGAGCAGGTTAGGTGTTCAGCATAGGTTACCACGACAACGTAGCCTGATAGAAAGTCAGCCACCTTTATGGTACCGTACAGCCAGGGTTAACCCTGAAGTTATCTCGCTAAGCCGTAATCCAGCTTTATGGTACAGGCAGTGGGGGTCTCATTGTTTGTTGTTGATGTGTTTAGAGGTGTTGTTGTTGTGTTTAGAGGTGTTGTTTTTGTTGTTGTGTTTAGAGGTGGTGTTGTTTTTTGTTGTTGATGTGTTTAGACGTGTTGTTGTTTTTTGTTGATGTGTTTAGAGGTGTTGTTGTTTTTTGTTGTTGATGTGTTTAGAGGTGTTGTTGTTGTTGTTGTGTTTTAAGGTGTTGTTGTCGATGTGTCTAGAGGTGTTGTTGTTGTTGATGTGTTTAGAGGTGTTGTTGTTGATGTGTCTAGAGGTGTTGTTGTTGTTGTTGTGTTTTTAGGTGTTGTTGTTGATGTGTCTAGAGGTGTTGTTGTTGATGTGTCTAGAGGTGTGTTTAGAGGAGGTGTTGTTGATGTGCTTAAAGGTTATGTTGTAGTAGTTGTTGTTGATGATTATGTGTTTAGAGGTGTTGTTGTTGTTGATGATGTGTTTAGAGGTGTTGTTGTTGTTGATGATGTGTTTAGAGGTGTTGTTGTTGTGTTTAGAGGTGTTGATGATGTGTTTAGAGGTATTGTTGTTGTGTTTAGAGGTGTTGATGATTTGTTTAGAGGTGTTGTTGTTGTGTTTAGAGGTGTTGTTGTTGTGTCTAGAGGTGTTGTTGTTGTTGATGTTTAGAGGTGTTGTTGTTGTTGATGTTTAGAGGTGTTGTTGTTGTTGTTGATGTTTAGAGGTGTTGCTGTTGTTGTTGTGTTTAGAGGTGTTGTTGTTGTTGTGTTTAGAGGTGTTGTTGTTGTTGATGTTTAGAGGTGTTGTTGTTGATGTTTAGCTGTGGTGTTGTTGATGTTTAGAGGTGTTGTTGTTGTTGATGTTTAGAGGTGTTGTTGTTGTTGATGTTTAGAGGTGTTGTTGTTGTTGATGTTTAGAGGTGTTGTTGTTGTTGATGTTTAGAGGTGGTGTTGTTGTTGATGTTTAGAGGTGGTGTTGTTGTTGTTGATGTTTAGAGGTGTTGTTGTTGTTGATGTTTAGAGGTGTTGTTGATGTTTAGAGGTGTTGGTGTTGTTGATGTTTAGAGGTGTTGGTGTTGTTGATGTTTAGAGGTGTTGGTGTTGTGTTTAGAGGTGTTGGTGTTGTGTTTAGAGGTGTTGGTGTTGTGTTTAGAGGTGTTGGTGTTGTGTTTAGAGGTGTTGGTGTTGTGTTTAGAGGTGTTGGTGTTGTGTTTAGAGGTGTTGGTGTTGTGTTTAGAGGTGTTGGTGTTGTTGATGTTTAGAGGTGTTGGTGTTGTTGATGTTTAGAGGTGTTGGTGTTGTGTTTAAAGGTGTCGGTGTTGTGTTTAGAGGTGTCGGTGTTGTTGATTTGTCTAGAGGTGTTGTTGTTGATGTGTCTAGAGGTGTGTTTAGAGGAGGTGTTGTTGATGTGTTTAAAGGTTATGTTGTTGTAGTTGTTGTTGATGATTATGTGTTTAGAGGTGTTGTTGTTGTTGATGATGTGTTTAGAGGTGTTGTTGTTGTTGATGATGTGTTTAGAGGTGTTGTTGTTGTGTTTAGAGGTGTTGTTGTTGTTGTGTTTAGAGGTGTTGTTGTTGTTGATGTTTAGAGGTGTTGTTGTTGTTGTTGATGTTTAGAGGTGTTGTTGTTGTTGATGTTTAGAGGTGTTGTTGTTGATGTTTAGAGGTGTTGTTGTTGTTGATGTTAAGAGGTGTTGTTGTTGTTGATGTTTAGCTGTGGTGTTGTTGTTGATGTTTAGAGGTGTTGTTGTTGTTGATGTTTAGAGGTGTTGTTGTTGTTGATGTTTAGAGGTGTTGTTGTTGTTGATGTTTAGAGGTGGTGTTGTTGTTGATGTTTAGAGGTGGTGTTGTTGTTGATGTTTAGAGGTGTTGTTGTTGTTGATGTTTAGAGGTGTTGGTGTTGTGTTTAGAGGTGTTGGTGTTGTGTTTAGAGGTGTTGGTGTTGTGTTTAGAGGTGTTGGTGTTGTGTTTAGAGGTGTTGGTGTTGTTGTGTTTAGAGGTGTTGGTGTTGTTGATGTTTAGAGGTGTTGGTGTTGTTGATGTTTAGAGGTGTTGGTGTTGTGTTTAGAGGTGTTGGTGTTGTGTTTAGAGGTGTTGTTGTTGTTGATGTTTAGAGGTGTTGTTGTTGTTGATGTTTAGAGGTGTTGTTGTTGTTGTGTTTAGAGGTGTTGTTGTTGTTGTTGTGTTTAGAGGTGTTGTTGTTGTTGTTGTGTTTAGAGGTGTTGTTGTTGTTGATGTTTAGAGGTGTTGTTGTTGATGTTTAGAGGTGTTGTTGTTGTTGATGTTAAGAGGTGTTGTTGTTGTTGATGTTTAGCTGTGGTGTTGTTGTTGATGTTTAGAGGTGTTGTTGTTGTTGATGTTTAGAGGTGTTGTTGTTGTTGATGTTTAGAGGTGTTGTTGTTGTTGATGTTTAGAGGTGGTGTTGTTGTTGATGTTTAGAGGTGGTGTTGTTGTTGATGTTTAGAGGTGGTGTTGTTGTTGATGTTTAGAGGTGTTGTTGTTGATGTTTAGAGGTGTTGTTGTTGTTGATGTTTAGAGGTGTTGGTGTTGTGTTTAGAGGTGTTGGTGTTGTGTTTAGAGGTGTTGGTGTTGTGTTTAGAGGTGTTGGTGTTGTGTTTAGAGGTGTTGGTGTTGTTGTGTTTAGAGGTGTTGGTGTTGTGTTTAGAGGTGTTGTTGTTGTTGATGTTTAGAGGTGGTGTTGTTGTTGATGTTTAGAGGTGGTGTTGTTGTTGATGTTTAGAGTTGTTGTTGATGTTTAGAGGTGTTGTTGATGTTTAGAGGTGTTGTTGATGTTTAGAGGTGTTGTTGTTGTTGATGTTTAGAGGTGTTGGTGTTGTGTTTAGAGGTGTTGGTGTTGTGCTTAGAGGTGTTGTTTGTTGTTGATGTGTTTAGGGGTGTTGTTGTGCAGTCCATCCCTGTAACCTGAGCTCCATCCTGTCTCCGTCCAGACGTCCAGGATGTACACCGTCCCGCTGTATGACGACCTGGTTGCCGGGGTGATGAAGTGCGTTGCCGTGGAGATTTTCAACCAGACTCAGTGCCGCCTGCATCCAAACCTCAGACGGACATTAAGCCAGATCCTGTTCCAGACCGGTTCGGCTCCAACCAATCACAATGTCCCGCCCCCCTCCACGCTTCCCACCCCCCAGCCGCCGCCCGTTGCCACAGCAACCGCTGGGGGAACGTCCGGAGCCATGGCTCTGAGGAATGTGAACGTGTCTGCGTGATGCCCACCTGTCCCAACACACCTGAACAAGACGGGGACACGCTCCAGCAGATGGACACTGTTGTCATGACAGCAACCGCTGTCTGTGACAGGAAGCTCATTGGACATGTGTCATCATGTGACTGATCATGTGATTGATCATGTGATTGATTGGTCGGCAGTTGTCACACAGAACCCAAAGAAAGACTGGATTCCTCCATTTCTGTGGAAACAAAGGCAGGAAGTCCAGTCTGGTCACGAGCCTTCATCACAGGTCACCATCAGCATCATCATCATCAGCTGATGGTGATCACATCACCTGAGGCGGGTTAGTTAGTCTGGGTTTAGTTAATCTGGGTTTAGTTAATCTGGGTTTAGTTAATCTGGGTTTAGTTAATCTGGGTTTAGTTAATCTGGGTTTAGTTAGTCTAGGGTTAGTTAGGCCAGAAGAATAATGCTTTGACAGGAATTCAAGTCCACACCTGTCTGTCTGTCTGTCTGTTTCTTTCTGTCTGTCTGTCTGTCTGTTTCTGTCTGTCTGTCTGTTTCTGTCTGTCTCTCTACCTCCTGGTTCTGAACACTGAAGCTCCCACGTGGGCCACCGTGGACCACGTGACACCAGCAGACGTCACCTGGTGGCCTTGGTGCTGCGTTCACTGTCAGACGGTGACTCAGCTCCTCATCCCTTTAATGTCGGTTCATTCAGCAGCAGCGACTGAGGTTTCCTGATTCCTGAGGCGTCCCTGAACGCAGCAGAGGACAAAGAATCAATCTTCTATTTTATTTTAATCAAACTTTCTGTTTTCAACGATTTGATTGGTGATAACATGAAAAAAATAAAATCTATATTTACAGTGCGTTGATTTTCCCAGCTGTCAGTGAACGCATCTTTACTGGCGGCACCGCCTGAGACGAGCGTTTGGAGAGACCACGTGACCCGGGGGGTGGGGGGTGGTCGAGGGAGCAAATCAAACGACAACCGGTGAATGAGGTCAGGACGGTTCCGGTGTGAGTCCCGGTCAACGGCCCGCGGTGACGAGCAGCGTGCCCGCGCATCTGCTCCAGAGGGATGCGACGGAAGTGACGTCGATCGCTGGTCCACATACGGGCGCAGCTTCCGGAGGAGACGGAGTCAAAGAGCAGCAGCGTTTGGACGGACATCCGGACCGGGCCCCCCCACCGGGGACAGCATGGCGGAGGAGACCCGGGTCATCTACCACCTGGAGGACCAGGACACCCCCTACCTGATCCGGATCAACGTGCCCGCGCAGCGCGTCACCCTGGCGGACGTCAAACACGCGCTGAACAAACCGCGCGCGAGATTCTTCTTCAAGTCCGTGGACGATGACGTAGGGTGAGCTCGAGCCCCGCATCCAACCAAGATCTATCCCTAACCGTCTATGATCCAACCGTCATCTGTCTGTCATCCATCCATCATCCAGCCATCATCTGTCTGTCATCCATCCATCATCCAACCATCATCTGTCTGTCATCAATCCATCATCCGTCTGTCATCCAACCATCATCTGTCCATCATCCAACCATCATCTGTCTGTCATCTATCCATCATCCAACCATCATCTGTCTGTCATCTATCCATCATCCATCTATGATCCATCCATCATCTATCCATCGTCCAACATCATCCATCCATCATCCATCGGTGAGATGGGATCTGACCCAACAACCTTCAGCATTAAATATTCATTCTATTGTTTGTTAGTTCAAAAATGAAGCCAAAGTAAACCGAACAGTCAGGAACGTCACAAAAAGTCAACCAGAGGTGTGAAGGTTTGTCCTTCCTGTAACGTGAAAACGTCTCACGCGGTCACACTTTTTAACTCCACCCACTACCTGTCAATCAAGCGCTCAACCAATCACAGCTCATCTGCCAGAAGGAACCCGGTGACCAACATGGCGTCAGGCGTCTGCTATGTTAGCAGAAACACCTGTGATGGACTCCAGGTAACAGCATCTAGAGTCAGGACTGTTAACAATGTTCATGTTCAGAGCAGAGGGTCCAAACAGAACCACACAGAAACAACCATTAGTGAGTGAAACTAGCTGCTAGCACCAACAGTCTGTCCAGATATGGTTTCTGTTTGGAGTGGGACAATCCATGTAGTACCCACAATGCACTGGGGGGCTGACAGAACGCTCTTTAGTAACTCCATACAGTTGTGTTCATGTAGTCACTAACAGAACCATCACTTCTCTAACATTTCTTTAACACCTGCTCTTTGGACAGGAGCCTTTTCCTTTAGCGTTAGCTCCTTTAGCGTTAGCTCCTTTAGCGTGAGCTCCTTTAGCGTTAGCTCCTTTAGCGTTAGCTCCTCTCCCAGTCTCACCAGTAGTTAGCTTTCTTTCTCCAGTTAGCCTGCTAGCATTCATCTACGGCTTCACAATGCCCGCCCAGCGCCATCCGTGATTGGCCAACACAAAGTCGTTACGTCACCACGGTGATGCTTGACTACGTCGGTGCGTTTGGTTGATAAACCAACAGGTTTGTTTTATATGTTTGGAGTCTGATGTTATTGTTTTATCCTGGAATTGACACGGGGTCCCTCTGGTTATGATACTATTATGCCCCCC
>NC_090781.1:26383078-26458078 GCF_040054535.1 Antennarius striatus | reverse complement strand
AACTGACTAAGTGACTGACTGACTGACTGACTAAGTGACTAAGTGACTGACTGACTGACTGACTGACTGACTGACTGACTGACTGACTAACTGACTAAGTGACTAACTGACTAAGTGACTGACTGACTGACTGACTAACTAACTAACTGACTGACTGACTGACTGACTGACTGACTGTAACTAACTGACTGACTGACTAACTAACTGACTGACTGACTTACTAACTGACTGGCTGACTGACTAACTAACTGACTGACTGACTTACTAACTGACTGACTAACTAACTAACTGACTGACTGACTGACTGACTGACTGACTAACTAACTAACTGACCCACCATCTCCTGGTCTTTCCCCTCACAGCTCGTCTCTTCAGATGCCTGTCAGTCAGAACTCGGGGGTTCAGATCTTCTGTCTGTCACCACTGTGTCCAGTTTGGCCCCGCCCCCTGCAGAACGCACAGGCGTGATTGGACACTCCAGACCGCCCTCCTTCCAGTGAGTACCTGTCCTGACGGAGGATCGATCCTCACAGCTGCACGCCTTTAGAACCCAATAACCAATCAATGATCCTAATGAGATGAGGACACGCCTCCCTGTCGTCTGCCTGTCAGTGCTGCTGCTGTAATTGGTCAGGATGAGCTGCCCGGGTCAAAGGTCAAGTCTTCACCGGTCAGAAGAGAGAGAGGCGGAGCCAGTGACCCAGGTGAGGAGAACAAGCGCTTACCTGATCAGGTGGAACCACCTGAGCTTCTGATTGGCTGGCTGTTTGACAGTGTGTCTGCTCCTCTGATTGGCCGCTGTGGCTGCAGGCAGCGGTCTGAATGGCAACGCCCAGCAAGCAGCCGCACAGGAAGGGGCGGAGCCGGCAGGTGGAGGTGACGGCGGATTGACCCCCCAGAGCAGCCGGCTGGAGGCGACGACCTTCTGCTCGTCTGAGGACTCAGGAGGAAGGTTGGTCATCAGGCCCGCCTGATTGGTCGGCTCCGTGACACCCCCCCCCCCCCAGGACGTGTTGTTCTGCTCCAGTAAACCTGTTTAGACGCTGCCACCCTCTCCTGCTCTGATTGGCTGCTGCTGGTCATGTGACCAGCAGAGCGTCCGGTATTGTGCGACAGCTACAGGAGGGCTCTCAGTTCATTCTGGGTATTCTGTCTGGTTCTCACTCACTTTTGTTGGCTCTCGTGTTCACAGGTTTGATTTTTACTCTTTTTTATTGAGATATTAATTTTTGATTATTAATTTAGAATTGGTCAAATTTGTCTCCATTTGTTCTGAAGCTATAAAACCTGTTAGATAAATGATATCAAATGTATTTTACAATTCTGTCTGATATTTTTTCTATATTTAGTATTTTGGAAATGCAGGTTTAGATTTTTACAATTTCTTCTCAGGTTTTAATTTGGATAATGTAATGATCTTAAAAACTTATAATATCATTAATTTACTAATTACATCAGAATCTGACACCAGTGACGTTTAAACGTCTCTCCTGTTTCAGATTCAGCCAATCAACAGGGGAGGACAGCTCCTCACCGCGACTCCTGAGGCGACAGCGCCGGTGTCATCGAAAGCCCAAAACCCAGCAGATGGAGAGGGTAAACCCTAAACCCTTAACCCCTAACCCTAACCCTAAACCCTTAACCCCTAACCCTAACCCTAAACCCCTAACCCTAACCCTAAACCCTTAACCCCTAACCCTAACCCTAACCCCTAACCCTAACCCTAAACCCTTAACCCCTAACCCTAACCCTAAACCCCTAACCCTAACCCTAAACCCTTAACCCCTAACCCTAACCCTAAACCCTTAACCCCTAACCCTAACCCTAACCCCTAACCCTAACCCTAAACCCTTAACCCCTAACCCTAACCCTAAACCCTTAACCCCTAACCCTAAACCCTTAACCCCTAACCCCTAACCCTAACCCTAAACCCTTAACCCCTAACCCTAACCCTAAACCCCTAACCCTAACCCTAAACCCTTAACCCCTAACCCTAACCCTAAACCCCTAACCCTAACCCCTGATCCTAACCCCTGGCCCTAACCCCTAACCCTAACCCCTGACCCCTGACCCTGACCCCTGATCGTAACCCCTGACCCTAACCCCTGACCCTGACCCTAACCTGTAACGGTTCAGTTAGGATGCTGGATTGTGTTTGTTGTGTTGAATTAATGTTTTCTTCCTGTCTGTCCTTCCTGCCTGTCTGTCAGTCGGTGTCATTCAGCAGTGTCACTGACTCCACCATGTCCCTGAACATCATCACTGTGACTCTCAACATGGGTGAGTCACACAGTAAGCCCCGCCCCCTGCTGGAGGCGGAGCTCCAGGTCAACCATCAGGGTCCAGACGTCTCACCTCCTCTGCCTACCTGTCTGTCTGTCTGCCTACCTGTCTGTCTGCCTACCTGTCTGTCTGCCTACCTGTCTGTCTGCCTACCTGTCTGTCTGCCTACCTGTCTGTCTGTCTGCCTACCTGTCTGCCTGTCAGAGCGGTATCCCTTCCTGGGCATCAGCATTGTGGGTCAGAGTAACGACAGAGGAGACGGGGGGATCTACATCGGCTCCATCATGAAGGGGGGGGCTGTGGCAGCAGACGGGCGCATCGAGCCAGGAGACATGTTACTACAGGTACTGCAGTATTAATACTACTGCTACTCTAGTATTAAAACTAGGTACTACAGTATTAATAATACAAGTGGGGACACGTTACTACAAGGCACTACCTGTGTACTACAGATACCACAGTACTGATACTATAGTAATCCAGTCTGTCTGTCTGTCTTCGTGTGTCTTCCTGTCTGTCTTCCCTTCTGCCTGTCTGTCTGTTTCAGGTGAACGAGGTAAACTTTGAGGACATGAGTAACGATGATGCTGTTCGAGTTCTGAGAGAGATCGTTCACCAACCGGGGTGAGTCCTTTACTACTGCTACTAAACACTAAACCTCTGGGTGTACTTTTTGTAGTATTCTAATTGGTTAGATACTGTATAGAGTATTCTGGAAGAGCCATTTGTACTCGTCCATCATTTGTGTCTCAACAACTGGTCCCTCATGATGTGAAGCTCAGACTGTAGACCAGAGGAGTCTGCTGTGAGGCGCCGCCCTGCTGGTGGGGACGGTCTCCAACTGGTGTACCACTGATACCACTAACAGTACTCCTCCTGTCTGCTTCACACCCTGTCTGCCTGCAGTCCGGTGATGCTAACGGTGGCAAAGTGCTGGGACCCAAACCCACGAAGCTGCTTCACGCTGCCCAGGAGTGAGTCCACAAGACTACCAGGGTCGGCTACAGTTAGCTAGTGTCAGCCAGATAGTCATGATACAGTGGATCTGTAGTAAAAGTAGTAGCAGTAATAGTAGTAGTGGTGGTAGTGTCAGTAGGATTAACAGTAGGAGTAACAGTAGTAGTAGTAACAGTTGTACTATTAGTACTAATAATAATAATAATAATACTGTTACTACACTACATTGTGATCTGCAGTGAGAGCAGGGAACAGGTGGAGGAGAAGCTAGAGAGGTGGAGGTTTGTCCTGGAAAGGAGAGGAATGAAGGTTAGCCGCAGTAAGACAGAGTACATGTGTGTGAATGAGAGGGACCCAAGTGGAAGAGTGAGGTTAGAGGGAGAAGAGATCAAGAAGGTGGAGGATTTGAAGTACTTAGGGTCAACAGTCCAGAGCAATGGAGAGTGTGGAAAAGAGGTGAAGAAGCGTGTCCAGGCAGGATGGAACGGGTGGAGGAAAGTGTCAGGTGTGATGTGTGATAGAAGAGTTTCAGCTAAAATGAAAGGAAAGGTGTACAAAACTGTGGTGAGACCAGCGATGTTGTTTGGTCTAGAGACAGTGTCCCTGAGGAAAAGACAGGAGACAGAGCTGGAGGTAGCAGAGATGAAGATGCTGAGGTTCTCTCTGGGAGTGACCAGGATGGATAGGATCAGGAATGAGTCCATCAGAGGGACAGCACATGTTAGAGGTTCTGGAGATAAAGTCAGAGAGGCCAGACTGAGATGGTTTGGACATGTCCAGAGGAGAGATAGTGAATATATTGGTAGAAGGATGCTGAGTTTTGAACTGCCAGGCAGGAGACCTAGAGGAAGACCAAAGAGGAGGTTTATGGATGTAGTGAAAGAGGACATGAAGGTAGTTGGTGTGAGAGAAGAGGATGAGAAGACAGGGTTAGATGGAGGACACTGATTGGCTGTGGAGACCCCTGAAGGAAAAAGCCCAAAGGAAAAGAAGAAGTATTATTATTATTAGTCATAGTAGTAGTAGCAGCAGCGGTATTATCATTATTATTATTATTAGTAGTAGTAATAGTAGTAGTGGTAGTGGTAACAGTTTCAGTAGTAGTAGTGGTATTATTATTTTTACTATTATTATTAGTAGTAGTAGTAGTGGAAACAGTAGTAGTAGTAGTAGTAGTAGTAGTAATAATAATAGTAGTAGTGGTATTATAGTGGTGTTATTATTAATATTATTAGTAGTAGTGGTAGTCGTAGTATTAGTAGTAATTGAAGTAGGAGGAGAATGCTGCCCCCTACTGGTTGTCATCTTCTTCTTCACTTTCTTCATATTCGTCTGGTTCGACACATTTAAGACATTCTTCCCTCTTTGACCACACCCCTCCAGGTGAGCCAGTCCGTCCCATCGACCCCGCCGCCTGGGTGTCCCACACCGCCGCCATGACAGGGAGTGTCCTCCCCCACTATGGTAAGACAGGGAGTGTCCTCCCCACTATGGTGAGACAGGGAGTGTCCTCCCCACTATGGTGAGACAGGGAGTGTCCTCCCCACTATGGTGAGACAGGGAGTGTCCTCCCCACTATGGTAAGACCCCTCAGCCACTGGGCCCGTGTCCTTCATCTGGGTTTGACTCCAGCAGAACCATCGTGTTTTTCAGGCATCCATGAAGAACACCATCTCACCGTCCACAGTGACATGACAACCGTCGTCAAGGCAATGGCCAATTACGAGTCAGGCCTGGAGGTTCGGGATCGGATGTGGTTGAAGATCAACATCCCCAACGCCTTCATTGGTCAGCCTTTCTGGGGTTCATCCATGTTTGTTTGCTGTTGGGGGGGCTTGTGAACCGATCCAGGGGTTAAGAGCATCAACTAATGAAGGTTCTGGTCCATCCAGGTTCAGATGTGGTGAACTGGCTCCACTGCAACGTCGAAGGGTTCACCGACCGCCGGGAAGCTCGCAGGTATGCAGGAAACCTGCTGAAGGCCGGGTACATCCGACACACGGTCAACAAGGTGACCTTCTCTGAGCAGTGCTACTACGTGTTTGGAGACCTGTGTGCAGGTGAGAGCAGCAGGGGGTTAGGGTTAGCGTTAGGGTTTAGGTTAGGGGTAAGGGTCAGGGGTTAGGGTTTAGGTTAGGGTTTAGGTTAGGGGTAAGGGTCAGGGGTTAGGGTTTAGGTTAGGGGCAAGGGTCAGGGATTAGGGTTTAGGTTAGGGTTTAGGTTAGGGGTAAGGGTCAGGGGTTAGGGTTTAGGTTAGGGTTTAGGTTAGGGGTAAGGGTCAGGGGTTAGGGTTTAGGTTAGGGTTTAGGTTAGGGGTAAGGGTCAGGGGTTAGGGTTTAGGTTAGGGTTTAGGTTAGGGGCAAGGGTCAGGGATTAGGGTTTAGGTTAGGGTTTAGGTTAGGGGTCAGGGGTTAGGGTTTAGGTTAGGGTTTAGGTTAGGGGTAAGGGTCAGGGGTTAGGGTTTAGGTTAGGGTTTAGGTTAGGGGCAAGGGTCAGGGGTTAGGGTTTAGGTTAGGGTTTAGGTTAGGGGTAAGTGTTAGGGTTTAGGTTAGGGTTTAGGTTAGGGGTAAGGGTCAGGGGTTAGGGTTTAGGTTAGGGTTTAGGTTAGGGGTAAGGGTCAGGGGTTAGGGTTTAGGTTAGGGTTTAGGTTAGGGGCAAGGGTCAGGGATTAGGGTTTAGGTTAGGGTTTAGGTTAGGGGTAAGGGTCAGGGGTTAGGGTTTAGGTTAGGGTTTACGTTAGGGGTAAGGGTCAGGGGTTAGGGTTTAGGTTAGGGTTTAGGTTAGGGGTAAGGGTCAGGGGTTAGGGTTTAGGTTAGGGTTTAGGTTAGGGGTAAGGGTTAGGGTTTAGGTTAGGGTTTAGGTTAGGGGTAAGGGTCAGGGGTTAGGGTTTAGGTTAGGGTTTAGGTTAGGGGTAAGGGTTAGCATTAGGGTCAGGGGTTAGGGTTAAGGTTCGCGGTAGGGTTAGAGGGTTAGCGTTAGGGGTGGGGTTAGGGTCAGGGGTTTAGGGGTCACTATCGTGAACTACAGGGACCTTTGGAACACCTGCCGGTCACAAGGTGCATTAGTGTCACCAGATGAACCAGAACCATCAATATTCCCTGAAGAACATGCTGGTCCTGGTCTGGTCAGAAGGGTTAGAGCCTGAACCTGGTGTCGGGGCCTCACGTCCTAGAACGCCTCACTCGGGGTTGTAAACGAACCTCGGACTAATCCACTGACTGGTCCCGACTGGCCAAACGTGTCCGGCGGGCGTTCTGGGGGAACCGGACCCCCAGCCTGATGTGGTTCCTCCTTTGTCTCAGATCTGGGCCTGATGTCTCTTCTGGATCATCATGGAGTAGGAGGACCAGACTGGGACCCGCTGGCTCCTCCCCTCGCCCTCCCCTACCAGTACCCCACCCCCCCTCCCGCCCCTTCACCTCACCCCCCCCACCAGATGCCAGCCGTTAGAGGAGGAGGAGGAGGAGGTGACCAGAACAGAGGTACCACGCCCACCGTAACCCGCTGTTGTGTCAGCAGGGAGGGTACGGGTCCAGTCCCTCTGTGTGTGGGGGGGTCATGAACGTTTAAATGACCCTAAATAATAAAATAAGTAGTTCATCACTCTATCGCGGAATTTCGTTATTCACAGGTCGTCCTGGAACGCAATAACCGCGAACGAAGGATCGCTGTAGTGTGTCGACGGACACCTGGCAGCACAATGTGGAACCTTTATTCATGATGACATCACACTGTGACATGACTTAACTTTATTCACGATGACATCACACTGTGACATGACTTTATTCACGATGACATCACACTGACATGACTTAACTTTATTCACGATGACATCACACTATGACATAACTTTATTCACGATGACATCACACTATGACATAACTTTATTCACGATGACATCACACTATGACATGACTTAAGTTTATCCATGATGACATCACACTATGACATAACTTTATTCATGCGTCTACAGGAAGTAGCGGGTCCAACTGCACTGACGGTCAGAAAGGGGAAGGAGGAAGAGGAGCGAGCCAATCAGAGCCGGCTCAACAGGAAGTCAGCCCCTGTGACCAGCAGGTGGCGGCGGCGGACTCCCCAGGTGACGCCTGCACCCAGCTACACCCATCCTCCTTCCCCGGTTTCCTTGGAAACAAGGACTCCCGGGACCTCCTCCAGATGCCGTGTCCTGGGGCTCAGCACCATGACCTCCCCCCCGCCCAGCAGCCCCTGTGCCTCGCCGTGGGAAGCCCCAGCGACTTCTTTGTGGATGTCATGTGACCGTGACGATGATGAGTGTGAACCGCTGATGAAGAATCAGGAACCACACGGACCCGTGAACAAACCACTGTGAGCCCGCTGCTCCTCATCGCCATGACGATTGTCTCCAGGAGGGCTCAGACCTGCTTCAGTCACCAGGGACACCTGTTACCATGGAAACAGCTGTTCTAAACAAACCTCATTTAAAAATATTTAACAGCACAGGTGTGTCGACAACCACCGACCAATCACCACCTTCTACCACCTTCCTCTGGGGGGAACAAGTCATGACGTCACCACCAGGGCCCCCCCAGTGGACATAACGGTCATGACGTCACCATCAGCGCCCTCCCGCCAGTGGACATAACGGTCATGACGTCACCATCAGCGCCCTCCCCCCAGTGGACATAACGGTCATGACGTCACCATCAGCGCCCTCCCCCCAGTGGACATAACGGTCATGACGTCACCATCAGCGCCCTCCCCCCAGTGGACATAACGGTCATGACGTCACCATCAGCGCCCTCCCCCCAGTGGACATAACGGTCATGACGTCACCATCAGCGCCCTCCCCCCAGTGGACACGCTCCATGTCTGTCGTCTGTCTTCCCTATAAACAATAAAGCTGGTCACGTGTTCAGTGTGACGTTTCAATCACGTGACGTGTTGATGCTGCAGATCACGTGACTCCGTTCACAGGAACAGACGCTAGTGCTGGCTGGTTAGCATGCTAACAGGAGCTCTGCTGAGCTCACAAAGCGGTTCCGGTTCCGGTCGGGACTACTTCCGGTGGTGCAGTTCCGTCTCCCGGCGCTAGGGGGGGTCGCGTCCCGTTCCGCAGTGACGCCTCCCGGTGCAGCGGGCGGTGGGCGCGTGTCGAACCGGTGAGTCACGAGCGCTGGGGGGATCAGACGGGAGTCCTTTGGGGGAGGGGGGGTGACCCGGAACGGGACGCGGCCCGGGGGGGCTCAGCTGACGGGCCGCCGACATCTTGCCTCCGACCGGACTCGGGTTTCCACGGTCAGACGTCCCGGCGGAGGGACGCCCCAGCCCGGGGGCGGGGGGGGGCGCCGGGAGGGTCTGTCCACCGGACCGGTTACCGGCGGTGCTTCCAGCCCCGGTTCGGTGACGTCAGGGTCGGTCTCCGGTCCCGGTACAAACCGAGGGGATCCGTTTCACACCGGGGGGGCCGCTGCGGTCTCTCGGAACCGTTACTGTGACGTCACGGCGAACGTCAGCTGCCATTTACCGGAAACCGTGAAAGACGAGGTTCAGGCGGAGTTGGGCACGTGCTCCGGCCGCTCGCGCGCCCTTCTTTGACGGTCACATCCAACGGGCGGCAGTGGCTAAGCTAACATGCTAACAGCAGCTGTCTGCAGAATCCGTCTGACGTCAGCGGTCGTGTGACGTCAGTGGTTTTCCTTGATTTAAATTAAAATGATGAAAGAAAACGAAGTGACGTCAGAAACGTTGACCTTTGACCTCCTGTTCCGTCTCAGCTGCTGGTTTGGTGAAAATGAAGCTGCAGGTCCTGTGTTGTGTTTGACACACACACACACACCAACACACACACACACACACACACACCAACACACACACACACACACACACACACACACACACACACACACACCCTGTAGAGTATACTTCCTGCCACCTGACCTGTTTGTTCTTCAGCCTCCTCTTCATCACTTCACTGACTCCTGATCAGCTGTGACTCCACCCCCAGCCACCGGGGGCAGTGTTGATCTCCTGGGTGCATCCAGTACTGCGCGTGGACAGGATGTTGGGTTTCTTCATCAGGTTCATGTACACTAATGCAGTCCTCAGGGGGCGGGGCTAGCAGCATGACGCTACTTAGCAGAAGGTAGGGACAGCCAAGCAGCTAGCAGGATGCTAACGGCTTATAGCTGAGCTGAGACATGCCCCACTCTCACTTCAGGGAACTGTAAAGGTGTTCAGGTCTGGAGCCGCTGTCCCTCTGGAGCCGCTGTCCCTCTGGAGACGCTGTCCCTCTGGAGACGCTGTCCCTCTGGAGCCGCTGTCCCTCTGGAGACGCTGTCCCTCTGGAGACGCTGTCCCTCTGGAGACGCTGTCCCTCTGGAGCCGCTGTCCCTCTGGAGACGCTGTCCCTCTGGAGACGCTGTCCCTCTGGAGACGCTGTCCCTCTGGAGACGCTGTCCCTCTGGAGACGCTGTCCCTCTGGAGCCGCTGGCCCTCT
This sequence comes from Antennarius striatus, assembly GCF_040054535.1. NCBI lineage: Eukaryota > Metazoa > Chordata > Actinopteri > Lophiiformes > Antennariidae > Antennarius > Antennarius striatus. The sequence continues at coordinate 26,448,360 of NC_090781.1, read as the reverse complement.
GGAGCCGCTGGCCCTCTGGAGACGCTGTCCCTCTGGAGACGCTGTCCCTCTGGAGACGCTGTCCCTCTGGAGACGCTGTCCCTCTGGAGACGCTGTCCCTCTGGAGACGCTGTCCCTCTGGAGCCGCTGTCCCTCTGGAGACGCTGTCCCTCTGGAGACGCTGTCCCTCTGGAGACGCTGTCCCTCTGGAGCCGCTGTCCCTCTGGAGACGCTGTCCCTCTGGAGACGCTGTCCCTCTGGAGACGCTGTCCCTCTGGAGACGCTGTCCCTCTGGAGCCGCTGTCCCTCTGGAGCCGCTGTCCCTCTGGAGCCGCTGTCCCTCTGGAGACGCTGTCCCTCTGGAGACGCTGTCCCTCTGGAGACGCTGTCCCTCTGGAGACGCTGTCTCTGCTGCTCTGTGGTTTTTTTAGGTTTTGATTTTTGTAAGCGTTGGATGAGAAAATCAAAACCTAAAGAAAATACAGCGTGGACAGGAGCTACACGCCTGTAGCGTGTTCAGGGCCATGACTCAGAAACCTTCATCACTCAGCGAGGTAGGAGTGGAACTGATCTATAATCAATACCTGACCCTATGGAACACACTGACCTCCGTGTAGTCCTGCTCCCATTGGTTCTCCTGGACAGAGCCAGACCCCGCCCAGCGGCGCCATCAGGCTTTTCTGACCTCTGACCTCTGGGATGAATCAGCTGATTTATCGAACCGAGCTGCTAAATCAACATCACCAGGCCAGATTAACAGATGGCAGAGCGACAGAGCAGCATCAAGGTGCCAGATTATCAAGATTTAACCCAGATTATCAGTTTGTTTTAACCCAGATTATCAGTTTGTTTTAACCCAGATTATCAGTTTGTTTTAACCCAGATTATCAGTTTGTTTTAACCCAGATTATCAGTTTGTTTTAACCCAGATTAAAACGTCAGGTCTGAAGGCGGAGCCAAAGGTGAACTCCAGCGCCATTGGACGCAGCGATGCTGAAGGACCGCACTCCCAACACCATCCATGGGACCCGAACACCTTTACGGTCGTCACGGTATCTGAGCAGAAGTGTTTACCCAGAATGCTTCAGTCCAACGCCGTTCAAATGCTTCTCTGAAACTTTCATCCCTGTGTGTGTGTGTGTGTGTGTGTGTCTGAGTGTGTGTGTGTGTGTCTGAGTGTGTGTGTGTCTGTGTGTTTACTTTCAATTTTCTCAATAAAACTCCTCTTAACTGATTTGTTTGGTTCAATCAAACTTTATTTAAACTTCAAACTGCTGACAGAAATGACAAAGTTGTGGGCGTGTTGCGGCTGGACGGCGTGAGAAAGGCGCAGTGCATTGTGGGATGTTTGACCCAGAGCTGGGAACTAATGTCTGAACACACAGGGTGACGGTTCCAGGTTGTTGCCATGGTAACGGTCCGAAGAGCTGAAACAGGAAGCATGAACTCAACACAGGATGTGAGCCACGGCTTTTCAAAATAAAGCAGGAAGCTGTTGACAGTGGGCGGTGACGCTGACTTGTTCTCACGCTGCAGACAGCCTCAAACCGTCAGCCGGACGTCGTCATGGCAACCGATGGCCTAAAAACAGACAGACGGATGTTTGTTTCTAGCGTCAAGAGAAAGACGAGGCGTCAGAGATGTGGGAACGTGTGTGTGTGTCTGAGTGTGTGTGTGTGTGTGTGTGTGTGATGGACAGATGAATGAATGGAGGTAGATTTAAATCGTCATCCTTCAGCTCCATCTGACAGCCCCCCCCCCCCCCCCCCGTCCAGCAGCGCTACACATTCAGGGCTGGATGGTACATGGAGACCCCTGGGGGCCCCAACAAGGAACACTGAAGGATGATGCTGCATTCCTCTGTGAACTGGAATGATTGACCAATCAGAGCCAACATTTCTCTGACAGATCTGCAGGCTGATTGGCTGTTACATTCACAGCTCCTCCTCTGATGGAGTGACCAGTAGTGACCAGTAGTGACCAGTGGAGTGACCAGTAGTGGCCAGTAGAGTGACCAGTAGTGACCAGTAGAGTGACCAGTGGAGTGACAAGTAGTGACCAGTGGAGTGACCAGTAAAGTGACCAGTAGTGGCCAGTAGAGTGACCAGTAGTGACCAGTAGAGTGACCAGTGGAGTGACCAGTAGTGACCAGTGGAGTGACCAGTAGTGGCCAGTAAAGTGACCAGTAGTGACCAGTAGAGTGACCAGTAGTGACGAGTAGAGTGACCAGTAGTTACCAGTGGAGTGACCAGTAGTGACCAGTAGAGTGACCAGTAGTTACCAGTGGAGTGACCAGTAGTGACCAGTAGTGACCAGTAGTGACCAGTGGAGTGACCAGTAGTGGCCAGTAGAGTGACCAGTAGTGACCAGTAGAGTGACCAGTGGAGTGACAAGTAGTGACCAGTGGAGTGACCAGTAAAGTGACCAGTAGTGGCCAGTAGAGTGACCAGTAGTGACCAGTAGAGTGACCAGTGGAGTGACCAGTAGTGACCAGTGGAGTGACCAGTAGTGGCCAGTAAAGTGACCAGTAGTGACCAGTAGAGTGACCAGTAGTGACGAGTAGAGTGACCAGTAGTTACCAGTGGAGTGACCAGTAGTGACCAGTAGAGTGACCAGTAGAGTGACCAGTAGTTACCAGTGGAGTGACCAGTAGTGACCAGTGGAGTGACCAGTAGTGACCAGTGGAGTGACCAGTAGAGTGACCAGTAGTGACGAGTAGAGTGACCAGTAGTTACCAGTGGAGTGACCAGTAGTGACCTGTAGAGTGACCTGTAGTGACCAGTAGAGTGACCAGTAGTTACCAGTGGAGTGACCAGTAGTGACCAGTGGAGTGACCAGTAGAGTGACCAGTAGTGACCAGTAGAGTGACCAGTAGAGTGACCAGTAGTGACCAGTAGTGACCAGTGGAGTGACCAGTGGAGTGACCAGTAGTGACCAGAAGTGACCAGTGGAGTGACCAGTTGTGACCAGTAGAGTGACCAGTAGTTACCAGTGGAGTGACCAGTAGTGACCAGTGGAGGGACCAGTAGAGTGACCAGTAGTGACCAGTAGTGACCAGTGGAGTGACCAGTGGAGTGACCAGTAGTGACCAGAAGTGACCAGTGGAGTGACCAGTTGTGACCAGTAGAGTGACCAGTAGTTACCAGTGGAGTGACCAGTAGTGACCAGTAGTTACCAGTGGAGTGACCAGTAGTTACCAGTAGTGACCAGTAGAGTGACCAGTAGTGACCAGTGGAGTGACCAGTAGTGACCAGTAGTGACCAGTAGAGTGACCAGTAGTTACCAGTGGACTGACCAGTAGTGACCAATAGTTACCAGTGGAGTGACCAGTAGTGACCAGTAGAGTGACCAGTAGTTACCAGTGGAGTGACCAGTAGTGACCAGTAGAGTGACCAGTAGTTACCAGTGGAGTGATCAGTAGGGACCATTAGTGACCAGTAGGGACCAGTAGTGACCAGTAGTGACCAGTAGAGTGACCAATAGTTACCAGTGGAGTGACCAGTAGTGACCAGTGGAGGTTGGTCGTGTTCACACCCCCTCAAAGCGGTGATGTAACCTCAGTGTTGGTGTGTTCACCACCGGTCAGACTGAACGATGAAACGATGCCTCAGGCAGCAGAGGGGGTGAACATGAAATGATGACCTTGAGAAAACTAGGTCAAGGTCAAATTTCAACTTTAGTACACTCAGTGTGGTGGGGCCAAGGTGATGTTTTTGTTACATTAGTGAGGCCTACGGAGTCAGAAGGGTGAACCCTAACCCCCCCGTGGCCCCCGCTGTCTTCACTTTTCTGTTCCACTCTGTTGGTGTTGTAGGTGAGTGTCCAGGACGTTCCAGTCTGATGCACTGGTGCCAGTTAAAGAACATGAACACTGAGGGGGGGCGTCTGATGGATGGATGTGTAAAGGTTGGATGTGTAAAGGTTGGATGTTTAAAGGTTGGATGTGTAAAGGTTGGATGTTTAAAGGTTGGATGTGTAAAGGTTGGATGTGTAAAGGTTGGATGTGTAAAGGTTGGATGTGTAAAGGTTGGATGTGTAAAGGTTGGATGTTTAAAGGTTGGATGTGTAAAGGTTGGATGTGTAAAGGTTGGATGTGTAAAGGTTGGATGTTTAAAGGTTGGATGTGTAAAGTTTGGATGTGTAAAGGTTGGATGTTTAAAGGTTGGATGTGTAAAGGTTGGATGTGTAAAGGTTGGATGTGTAAAGGTTGGATGTTTAAAGGTTGGATGTGTAAAGGTTGGATGTGTAAAGGTTGGATGTGTAAAGGTTGGATGTGTAAAGGTTGGATGTGTAAAGGTTGGATGTTTAAAGGTTGGATGTGTAAAGGTTGGATGTGTAAAGGTTGGATGTGTAAAGGTTGGATGTGTAAAGGTTGGATGTTTAAAGGTTGGATGTGTAAAGGTTGGATGTGTAAAGGTTGGATGTTTAAAGGTTGGATGTGTAAAGTTTGGATGTGTAAAGGTTGGATGTGTAAAGGTTGGATGTTTAAAGGTTGGATGTGTAAAGTTTGGATGTGTTCTTTGTTAAATCCATCATTTGTGTTTCAGATGTGAATTAATTTTTACGTGAATCTCTTTTGGATTTTGTGTCGATGGGGTGATCCTGTAGTTTGGCTTCTATGGATAGATGTTATTTGAAGAATCAGAAATCTAACCCTCCTCCTCCTCCTCCTCCTCTTCCTCCTCTTACTCTTCCTCCTCTTCCTCCTCATCCTCTTACTCCTCCTCCTCCTCTTCCTCCTCTTCCTCCTCCTCCTCCTCCTCCTCTTCCTCCTCTTACTCTTCCTCCTCTTCCTCCTCATCCTCTTACTCCTCTTACTCCTCCTCCTCCTCTTCCTCCTCCTCTTCCTCCTCCTCCTCCTCCTCTTCCTCCTCCTCCTCCTCTTCCTCCTCCTCTTCCTCCTCTTACTCTTCCTCCTCTTCCTCCTCATCCTCTTACTCCTCTTCCTCCTCTTACTCCTCCTCCTTCTCCTCCTCTTCCTCCTCCTCCTCCTCTTCCTCCTCTTACTCTTCCTCCTCTTCCTCCTCATCCTCTTACTCCTCTTACTCCTCCTCCTCTTCCTCCTCCTCCTCCTCCTCTTACTCCTCCTCTTCCTCTTCCTCCTCCTCTTCCTCTTCCTCCTCTTCCTCCTCATCCTCTTACTCCTCCTCCTCCTCTTCCTCCTCCTCCTCCTCTTACTCCTCCTCCTCCTCTTCCTCCTCCTCTTCCTCCTCTTACTCTTCCTCCTCTTCCTCCTCATCCTCTTACTCCTCTTCCTCCTCCTCCTCCTCTTCCTCCTCCTCTTCCTCCTCCTCCTCCTCCTCTTACTCCTCCTCCTCCTCTTCCTCCTCCTCTTCCTCCTCCTCCTCTTCCTCCTCATCCTCTTACTCCTCTTCCTCCTCCTCCTCCTCTTACTCCTCCTCCTTCTCCTCCTCTTCCTCCTCCTCCTCCTCTTCCTCCTCCTCTTCCTCCTCTTACTCTTCCTCCTCTTCCTCCTCATCCTCTTACTCCTCCTCCTCTTCCTCCTCTTCCTCCTCTTCCTCCTCTTCCTCCTCTTCCTCCTCCTCCTCTTCCTCCTCCTCCTCTTCCTCCTCCTCCTCCTCCTCCTCCTCCCTCTCAGTGTGAAGCCCCTGAAGCGGGCCCCGGAGCCGGTCCCGGTGTTTGGACAGATGTTCTGGGAGCCCAACCCTACCTGTGGCCCCGCCCCCACGGCCCCAGAACCAACAACAGGAAGTGGTCCTCTGCTGACTTCCTGCTCCTCGGGACTTCAAAGACACACCGCAGGAACCGTTTGGTGGCGGAGAGGCGCGAGCGGCGGGACCGGGTGTCAGAGGAACGGGTTAAACTGTGTAAACACGCCCCCGCCACTCACACCTGACCCCGCCCCTCCGGGCGGCCCCGCTGCAGCAGGGAGCGCTCGGTCCGGGAACTTCCTCACACTTTGTTCCAGCGCGGAGCGGGACGCACCGGCTCCGGTCCGGCTCCTCACGCTCGGTTCCGCCGCACCGGACACCGGATCCCAGGACACGCGCGCCTCCTCCGCGGACACGCGCCTGTCGTTCATGACGCGCGCGCTTATCAGCTGATTGATTGACGGCCGTCAGGAGTCCAGATCCGACATGGAGAGGGTCCACATCCTGATGATGGTGATGGTGATGATGAAGATGAGTGGAGCCGCGCTCAGACCGCAGGTCAGCGATGATCAATCAATCAATCAATCAATCAATCAATCAATCAATCAATCAATCAATCAATCCTGATCAGTGGAGAAGGAAACTGTCTGATCATGGGGTTCTGGGTTCGTTGGTTGAGGTCCTGTCCAGGTGTGTTTGAGGCTCAAGTGTGTTTAGTGGGAGAATACACCCATTAAAGAGTGGAACCCAACACGGGGCGTGACACGGGCCCCCCACACGTACCTGTGCACAGGTGCATGATGCCTCCCCCATGTGTTCTTCTCTCCTCCTCCAGACTCCTGGCAGCAGCAGAGGGGTGGAGCCTTTCAGAGGAACCAGAACCAAACGCTACGCCATCAACTCCCTGGGACACAAGTGGACCCACCACAACATCACCTACAGGTACTGACGAACCCGCACCGAAGGACTGCAGGGGCTGGTCCTTGGTACTGACCAGGTACCAGCAGGTCCCGACAGGAACCAGCAGGTAACAGCAGGTAGCAACAGTGCTGATGTTGTCTCCATCAGCCATGAGATGGTCTCCTGAAGCTCAGCTCGTATCTCACGGTTCTGCTTTACCACCAACAGGCAGACAGGACCGTAGTTTGTGGTTCGGGTTGTGGAACATTCCGGTTTGCTTTGGGGTTTAACCCTCTGTGTTGGTGGAGATCACAGCTGGTTCCACACTGGATTGCCAGTGGAGCACCTCTCCTCCTGGATCCCCTGGTGGTCCTGACCCAGAACGGATCCAGCTGTTCCTTCAGCCCTGGTTCTTTTTCTGGTTGGAAACTCAAGTTCCCACCTTTGGGACTGAAACACTGATTTCGATTGGGCCAAATCGTCCAATTCATACTTTCTGATTGGCCAGCCTTTTACTCTGAGCAGGTCTTTACTCAGATGATTCACCAACAACTGGTCTGTCTGTCTGTCTGACTCTCCGTCCATCCATCTGTCCATCTCAGGATCATCAAGTTCCCAAACACCCTGAATGTTGATGACACCAGGAAGGCCATCAGCATCGCCTTCACCAAGTGGAGTGATGTGTCTCCACTAACTTTCTCTGAGGTCACTGATGACAACGCCACTGCTGACATCACCATAGGTAGGCGGAGCTTCAGTCTAAACACAGAGGGTAGTGAGCGGTGCATTAGTAGCCTGAATAACAGTGTGCTCTGTTTTTGTGCTGGTGCGTTAGGTTTCTACACCTTCAACCACACCGACTGCTGGTGGTCTCCTCTCCACCCTTGTTTTGACGGGCTGAATGGCGAGCTGGCTCACGCCTTCTTGCCCCCACGAGGAGAGATCCACTTTGATAATCATGAGTTCTGGATTCTTGGCAAATCCAGATTCAGCTGGAAACAAGGTACGGTAACAGTACGGTGATCCCTCGTTACTTGCAGTTGACGTTTTCCAGGACCACCCGCCAAAATCTAAATTCTGTGATATGGCAACTATTTTATTATTTATGGTAATTTAAACGTTTGCAGACCATCAACTGGGGTACAGACCTTTAACACGGGTACAGACCATTAACACGTGAACAGACCATTAACACGGGTACAGACCGTCCTACAACCTGTGTGTGTTTCAAACTGCAGGGGTGTGGCTAAACGACCTGGTCCAGGTGGCCGCCCATGAGATCGGCCACGCCCTCGGACTCTGGCACTCCAGAGACCCTCAGGCTCTGATGCACCCCAACGCCACCTACACCGGACAGAGGAACATCGCCCAGGACGACGTCTGGGGGATCCAGAGACTCTACGGTCAGAGGCAGCGTGTTAACAACCACCAGGTTTAGAGGCAGGGGGAATGAATGAATGAATGAATGAATGAGTTAATTTATTTCGAATAAGAAAAAAACCAAACAAAATAAAAATAACAATAACAAACAATAATAAATACACCAGAATGGTGTGAACACTATCATAAAAGGAGTAGGAAGAAGTGTAAACTTGTTAAACTCCTACCCCCTTATTCTCCAAAAAAAACATTACGAAATACTAGCTGATAATATTTACAGAAGTAAATCAATCATTTAAACGGCATAGTCATAGAAAGATTAAAATAAAAAAAACAGTAAGTAAAACAGAAGGAGAAAAAACAAATGAAACAGTAAAGTGATCAAATGAGGAACATAATCATTAAAGACAGAGTAAACCTTCAACTGAAAATGTCTTAACTGTTAATTGTGCTGCAACAACAGGCCTTCTTCTTTAAAATACCTCCCAAACATCATCTTTTTGTGTGACCTCTCAAACTGGTTGATGTTTGGACTGAGCTGAACCCCCACACTCAGTCTGTCCCACAGCTTCACTCCATGTACAGAGATACTCATGCTGTTCAGCGTCGTTTTAACTGGTCGTACTTTTAAGTTGAGCTCTCTTCTTAGGTTGTAATGCCCTTCTCTATCACTGAACATTGTTTCTTGCTCCGAACATTATTATTGCAGTTTTATATCAACAACAGACCGTAATAACAACTACGATTAGGGGTAATAACTCTACTAGGGTCAGGGGTAATAACGACTAGGTTTAGGGGTAATAACAACTAGGGTTAGAGTTAGGGGTAATAACTATACTAGGGTAAGGTTAGGGGTGATAGCAACTAGGGTTAGGGGTAATAACTATACTAGGGTTCGGGTTAGGGTAATAACTACTAGGGTTAAGAGTGATAAGTCGACTAGGGTCACATTTCGGGGTAATAACTCTACTAGGGGTTAGCGTTAGCATAGCATTAGCACAGACAGGGATGTTCATCATAAGTGTCAGTGTGTTGAAGTGCGTTGACCGTGTTGTGATGTGTTGACCATGTTGAGGCGTGCTGAAGCGTGTTGAACTGTGCTGATCTCCAAATGTGTTGAGACATATTGAAGCGTGTGGAGGCGTGTTGAGGCGTGTTTAGGAGGGTTGACTGTGTTGAGGCATGTTGAAGCGTGCTGACCTCTACAAGTGTTGAGACATACAGAGGCGTGTTGACTGTGTTGAGGCGTGTTGACTGTGTTGAGGTGTGTTGGAGCGTGTTGAAAGTGTTGAGGCGTGTTGAAGCATGCTGAGGCGTATTGACCGTGTTGAGGCTTATTGAGGCGTGGTGACTGTGTTGAGGCGTGGTGACTGTGTTGAGGCGTGGTGACTGTGTTGAGGCGTGGTGACCATGTTGAGGCGTGTTGAAGCGTGCTGACCTCCACATGTGTTGCTCCTCAGGCTGCCTGGACAAGAAGCGTGTGTGTGATCCATGGGCTCGTCTGGGCTTCTGTGAGCGGAGGAAGACCTTCATGAAGAAGAACTGCCCTCAGCGCTGTGACCTCTGCTACGGTGAGGTGACATCACCGCCCCCGCCTGCGGGGCCGCGGACCTCCGGCTTTGGGCCTCTGGTATGACATTCATTTCCTGTCCTCCAGAGCCGCTGGACGCTGTCGCGACGCCAACCCCGCCTCCAGCCAACGTCAAGATCAAGATGGTTCCCCGGGGCAAGGTGGTGGGTTTCCGCTGCGGAACTAAAAACCCCCGGTCTCCACCCAAAGTCAGGTCAGCTGATCGATGCTTATTGGTTCAAGGTGATTGCGTGCTAATCAATTAAGGCAACGACTAAAAGTCCAGAGCAGGACTGGACGAGTTTAAAAACCAGAACCAGAACGGTTCTGCTCATGAAAAATGACTGGTTAGCCAACATTTCCCACTGACTCACACGGGTTAGGGTTAGGGGTTAGGATTAGGGATTAGGATTAGGGGTTAGGATTAGGGATTAGGATTAGGGGTTAGGGTTAGGGGTTAGGATTAGGGATTAGGATTAGGGGTTAGGGTTAGGGGTTAGGGTTAGGGGTTAGGATTAGGGGTTAGGGTTAGGGGTTAGGGGTTAGGGTTAGGGGGTAGGGTTAGGGTTTAGGGGGTAGGTTTAGGGTTAGGGTTTAGGGATTAGGGTTAGGGGTTAGGGTTAGGGGGTAGGGTTAGGGTTTAGGGGGTAGGTTTAGGGTTAGGTTTTAGGGGGTAGGTTTAGGGGGTAGGGTTTAGGGGGTAGGGTTAGGGTTTAGGGGGTAGGGTTTAGGGGGTAGGGTTTAGGGGGTAGGGTTAAACATCAGGTGAACTTCTGGATGTCTCTTGAGTCTCACCTGAACCAGGTGGACGCTGGAGGACACAGGTGTGAACAGTCCCTGTCTGTCTGCTTCCAGCTGGTACAAAGACGGCGAGCAGATCCTGACCTCCGTTCCCGGACACATCATCATGAAGGACCGGGACCTCCGCATCGTGGCCAACGAGTTCAACGAGGGCGTGTACACCTGCCGCGTGCGTCGCCGTGGAGACGTGGTGTCGGCCAACTCCTGGGCCATCCGGCTGAAGCCGGAGGAGCCGTCCAACAGCTGACAAGGACACGCCCGTCACCCGGAGGATCACATGTTCTGGGCGTGTCCATGTGTTCCTCATGCTCCCTTTGGGGAACTCCAGGTGGGCGTGGCCAACACGGGCAGCTCTCCAGTAGGTGTGACCTCTCACCCCTCACCCATGACGTCATGGACTCATCCTCAGGCCAGGCGTCTCATGTCGTCCTGACCTCACCTGTAGGGGGTCCTGATGCCAAACCTGGACAGGACCATCTGGAGACGTGATGCACTCTGACCTCTGACCTGTAGCTTTAAGCTGTCACCTGTAGACCATGTAGGTTCCTGTGAACACGTGTTACTCCATGTTTTTACCTCACTTCCTATTAAATCCAGTCTGTGTTGTAGGTTCCATCTGCCTTCACTGATTAAGCCCCACCCACCAACACGCCCACAATGCTGCTCGACTAAGTGTTTAATGCTAACAGCTTAATGCTAACGTTAAGTGTGGAGAAGACCAGCGGTACCGGTCCAGGCTGTTCCCCAGTCCAGAATTAGAACCTAATTATCCTCAGTATGTGTATGTATGTTCTACCTTCCCTTTGGGTAATTATGTTGACAGTAAACAGACCGGTTTAAAACAACTAAACAAAATAAACCTAACATTAATAGAACGTCCCACTTTATCCACAAACAAACCTTTAGAACCCTCGCTGGAGGCTCGTTTGCTTCCTGAGCTGCCGTCATCAGGCTGTTTATCGTCGCCTTCCAGACAAACCCGGGGACAAAAGCCCCAAACAAAGCCCGTCTGGTTTTAACCCTCGCTGACCCACATCTACTGTTTGGGTATGGGGGGGGGGGGTGCAGACAGAACTTAAGACAAAGACCCCAGACGACAGAAGGACCGTGTTGACGTCACTGTCGTCCCGGGTTACTACCATCTGTGTTAGCGTAGCATCGCTATCTGTAGGCAGCAGGAAGTGATTGAACCATCGACCCACTGAAACCACTGAAGCCTCTGGAGGCGGGGCTCACATTAGACCGTTTCACCGCGTGAACCTGGACTGTGACCCTTCTGAAGGGGCGGAGGAACACCAAATGTTCATTCAGACCAGATCCTGTCAGAGATTTAAATTGTTAGTGAATTTCAGCTGCGGTGCATTGTGGGTAAGTAGACCTGAGCTGTGTCGTGACACATGGCTGCTAACACTGGAGATGATCACCCCGATTGGCTGAAGTTATATTCTGATGGTGTGTACCGTATTTAACTGTTTCTAATGGAACAGCGCCCCCCAGTGGAGCACCAGCGCCCCCCGGTGGGCCACCAGCGCCCCCCGGTGGGCCACCAGCGCCCCCTGGTGGACTGCCTCACATTGGTCTCACATTGACACAGAGTCTGTTCAAACAGAAACTTTATTGGCAGACAGGTAACGGACAGGTGAGGCTGCACACGGTGCAGACACGCCCCCCAGGCCTCCACACCCTCTGATGCAAAAAATCTTCATGCCCCCCCACGCTGTACTGATAAGGTGTAATCAGTGGGGGCGGGGCCAAAGCACAGGTAAACAGACACAGACGTCTGTATGGCTTGAGAACAGGAGGGAAGGTCAGCGGGGTCCGCACATGGTCTCCACATGGGGGGGGGGTTGGTCTTCACAGGGGAGGGATGGTCTTTGGTCCAGGTACGGGGGTGGGGGTGGGGGGGCTGGTCTTTGGTCCAGGTACAGGGGGGGGGAGGCTGTTATTTGGTCCAGGTACGGGGGGGGGGGCTGGTCTTTGGTCCAGGTACGGGGGGGGCTGGTCTTTGGTCCAGGTACGGGGGGGCTGGTCTTTTTGGGGGTGTTGTCTTTGGCTCGTTGGGCTCTGTGCAGAGAACAGACGCCAGAGTTCTGAAACATGTCGATTGTTTCAATGGGGGGGGCTGCTGTGACATCACTACATGCCCATCCTGATGCTCTGGATGATCTGGAAGATGGCTGCAACACAAACAACACATTGATTACCTCTGAAACCAATCAATACGGAGGGTGAGAGGCGATCAGAGATCAACACGCTGATCAACACGCAGGAGAGGAGGGTTCCTGTTGGTCCTGACTCGTGTCGTGAACCCAGCAGGTATCAGCTGGACTTTGATGTTTGTTTAGCGGCTCTGATGTTTAGCTCCGCCCTCAGACGACTTTATCGTGTGAGCGCTGAACACACACACACACACACACCTGTACACACACACACACACACCTGTACACACACACACCTGTACACACACACACACACACACCTGTACACACACACACCTGTACACACACACACACACACACACACACACACCTGAACACACACACACACACACACACACCTGTACACACACACCTGTACACACACACACACACACACCTGTACACACACACACACACACACACACACACACCTGTACACACACACGTGAACACACACACGTGAACACACACACACGTGAACACACACACACGTGAACACACACACGTTCCTGTTGACTGTCTGGTGTCATGGCGACAGAGCAGGGTGACATTTCCAGCCCAAGTCCCGCCCTCACTGTGACATCATCGGGGGAGGAGTCTGAGCTCCCACAGTAACAGACTGATAACTCGTCTGTAGATGTGATCAATTACTAATAATCACTGATCAATTAGAAACCATCAAAACTATTTATCTGGTGTCAGAAAACAGGTTCTGTTGATTCTGATCAACATTGATTTACTGTCAATAAACAAGAACGTGTGTGTGTGTGTGTGTGTGTGGTGGGGGGGGGTTCTCACCAGATCCACAGACGACGAAGATGAAGAGTGCGAGCAGCCAGGGCCCCACCCCTTTGTCATCAGTCAGACTCCTCTGTGAACAGTCAATGATCAGTTAATGGTTAGTGATCAGTTAATTAACAGTGATCAGGTGTTATCACCACCAGCAGACAGGAACAAGATGACGTCCGTCAATCAATCAATCAATCAATCAATCAATCCATCAATCATCTCAACGTGAGCTGAGGACCTTTCAGGTCGTTTCCGGTAGAGCCGCTGACCGGCAGCCGGAAATCTCCCGGTTCTCCATCATGAGCTCCTGAACCGATCACGACCCGGTCACGTGACGGGTCGGACCCGCCGGTCGAGCCTCCCGTTAACCGTGTTGTCTCCGGAACCACCGGGGGAACCGGGACTGTCCAGCAGCGCGCTATTCGGAGCGGAGCGCGGCTCCACGGACTCACCGTGGACTTGGCCACGTTCCCCCGCTGCGTGATGTTCTTGCTGTGCTTCTCGTTCGCCATCCGGATGCGCTGCTTCGCCACCATCCTGTCTGCTTCCGGTCGGGGTATCCTCGGGGTTCGGTTCGGTTCGGGGCTCGGTGCCGTGGCGTCCGGTGGCGGACCGACTGGGAGCTGCTGCTCTTGTCTACGTACTCAAAAAGATGAAGCCCCGCCCCTCCCGACGTGTCGGTGGTGCGTCAGACTGCTGCGGGTCAAAGGTCTACTTCCTGTCCAAGCTTTCAGCGTTCAGGTCCGGATCGATCGGCGGCCATTCCTCCACATTGAACAACATCCAAAATCAATAACCTGTCAAACCCATCCAGCTCACGAGCTTGACGTAGTGTTTGAAAATGGCGGCACTGGACGGAACCCGCTGGGGCCGCTCTGGTCTCTGTCCGGTACACTGAACACAACACATGCTCTTATTTTGAAAGCGGAAGTTACGTCAAAGTTCAACAACAACTTTGTTGTCAGGATTCCATCTCGGCTGAGACCGTTTTCTGTTCTTTGTTGTTCTGCGTGGAAACGAACTCACGTGTCTGAGAAAACAATAAAAGTTAATAGAAAAAATTAAATTAAAATTAAAATGACATTTAACAACAAACCGGAGCCGCTGTATGCTGATGTGGCACTGCACGCCCCGCCCCATGACCGTCACGCCCCGCCCCCCCTGACCTCACGCATTTCCGGAAGACACTTTTCTCCTTCCGGTAGAGAAACATGGCGGCCCCCACCCCGCTGCTGGCAGGTGCGTGAATCCTGCGTGGCGGGATTCGAACCGGAGACCGGAGCGAACCGACAGCTTCCGGTTTGAGCCGAATAGAAGCAGAACAAACGGTTAAAAACCGTGATATTTACCGGTTTGTTTACAACCGGCAAATCTACCAGGAGCCTGTTCCGCTGGACCGGAGACGAGCCGGCCGGTCCGGTCCTCTGTCCGGTCCTCTGTCCGGTCCGGTCCTCTGTCCGGTCCGGTCCTCTGTCCGGTCCGGTCCGGTCCTCTGTCCGGTCCTCTGTCCGGTCCGGTCCTCTGTCCGGTCCGGTCCTCTGTCCGGTCCTCTGTCCGGTCCTCTGTCCGGTCCGGTCCGGTCCTCTGTCCGGTCCTCGGTCCGGTCCTCTGTCCGGTCCTCTGTCCGGTCCGGTCCGGTCCTCTGTCCGGTCCTCTGTCCGGTCCGGTCCGGTCCTCTGTCCGGTCCGGTCCTCTGTCCGGTCCGGTCCGGTCCGGTCTGTGTTCCGGTCAGGTTTCTATTCTTCCTTTAGTTATTTTCTTATTGATCTTCCAGCTCTCGTCTTTATCCTGGAACACAACCGGACCGGGTTCCGTTCGCTCCCGTTCGGTTGAATCACACGTTCCCTAACAGAGGTTAGAGGTGACACACTGACCCGGTTCGGTTAGTGAAGCTTCCGGTAATTAAAATATAAAATAAAAACAGTCACTAAAATCCGAAGAGACGTTCAGCAGAAAACAAGAAGAGATGCTAACGCTAAGCTGATGCTAACGCTAAGCTGATGCTAACGCTAAACTGATGCTAACGCTAAGCCACACTGCTCTGGAACGCTTTGAGTCCAGTCTGTAGGTTCTAATGGATTCTGTTGGATTCTAGTGGGTTCTGATGGGTTCTGTGGGGTTCTAATGGGTTCTGCTGAGTATTGACGATGTGATGGACCAATAATCCAGAGTGATGCTGTTCTCTGGCTCCTCAGTGCGAGGATCTGATGGAACGTCTCTGCTCAGAGGGCCCCCAGCGTGGGAGCAGCACCCGTCCTTCCAGAGGTACCCCCCAGCCCTATCCCTGACCCCCCTGCCCTACTCCTTACCACTCACCCCCCCAGCCCTACTCCTGACCCCCCCGCCCTACTCCTGACCACTCACCCCCCCAGCCCTACCCCTGACCCTCCCATCATGTCTTGTCTTCAGGGACCCTGGGCCCAGCAGGTGTGTTGCCTTCAGCCGAGACGGGACGCTGTTCTCCTGGTGCAACGGACACAGGTAATCACTAGTAATCAATAATCACTAATAATCACCTGGTCAGTCAGTAGCACGTCAGAAACGTTACCCAAGGACTCCAACTCAAAGGATCAATAATAGATCTGTCTCCTGATAACAATTGATACCATCAGTTTTTAATCGGAGCGATTGGTCACTTTGATCCCTGACTGTCTGTGTCCGTCTGTCTCCCTCTCAGCGTCTCCGTGGTGAAGTGTTCAGACTGCTCCATCGTGTCGACCTTTGACCTCCCAAAGACGTCCCTGCTGGAGTTCTCTCCTCTCAACAGCATCCTGGTGACCTGGCAGGCCTACAGCAGTGAGTCCTCTGACTCCGCTCAGACTCCACTGTGACTCCACTGTGACTCAGCTCTAACTCCACTGTGACTCCGCTCTGACTCCACTGTGACTCAGCTCTAACTCCACTGTGACTCCGCTCTGACTCCACTGTGACTCAGCTCTAACTCCACTGTGACTCAGCTCTGACTCTGCTCTGACTCCGCTCTGACTCCGCTCTGACTCCACTGCGACACCCATCACCCGGATCTGTTGCGTGAGGCCCCTGGGGTAATTTGGGCTCTCAACACCCCCCCCCCCCCCGCACCCCACGATGAGGTGGCAGTTCAGGAGGGGCGATGTTTGAGACACGTCCAGTATTTAATATTTAGCATGCTGCTGCTCACAGGAAGTGACATCACTGTGTTTTCAGAGACGCCCTCCTGCCCTCAGGGGGACCCCAACCTCCAGCTGTGGAACACCCAGAGCGGTCAGCTGATCAAAGCCCTCTTCCAGAAGAAGGTGGAGGCATGGTGGGTGAGACAGGCAGGTGGGGAGAGAGACAGACAGACCGCTGTGGCTGTCTCACCTCTCGGCTGTCTGCTGTCCCGTGATTGGCTGCAGGTGTCCCAGCTGGTCTGATGACGAGGACGTCTGTGTGAGGAGCGTCAACAACGAGCTGCACTTCTACCAGAACAACGACTACAGTAAGAACACAACCACTGACACACGACCACTGACACACGACCACTGACACACGACCACTGACACACGACCACTGACACACGACCACTGACACACGACCACTGACACAACCACTGACACAACCACTGACACACAACCACTGACACACAACCACTGACACACAACCACTGACACACAACCACTGACACACAACCACTGACACACAACCACTGACACACAACCACTGACACACAACCACCGACACAACCACTGACACACAACCACTGACACACAACCACCGACACACAACCACTGAAACACAACCACTGACACACAACCACTGACACACAACCACTGACACACAACCACTGACACACAACCACTGACACACAACCACTGACACACAACCACTGACACACAACCACTGACACACAACCACTGACACACGACCACCGACACACGACCACCGACACACGACCACTGACACATAACCACTGACACACAACCACCGACACAACCACTGACACACGACCACTGACACAACCACTGACACACAACCACTGACACAACCACCGACACAACCACTGACACACAACCACTGACACACAACCACTGACACACAACCACTGACACACGACCACTGACACACAACCACTGACACACAACCACTGACACACAACCACTGACACACGACCACCGACACAACCACTGACACACGACCACCGACACACAACCACCGACACACAACCACTGACACACAACCACCGACACAACCACTGACACACAACCACTGACACACGACCACTGACACACGACCACTGACACACGACCACTGACACACAACCACCGACACAACCACTGACACACAACCACTGACACACGACCACTGACACACAACCACTGACACACAACCACTGACACACAACCACCGACACAACCACTGACACACAACCACTGACACACGACCACTGACACACAACCACTGACACACAACCACTGACACACAACCACTGACACACAACCATTGACACACAACCACTGACACACAACCACTGACACACAACCACCGACACACAACCACCGACACGACCACTGACACACAACCACTGACACACAACCACTGACACACAACCACTGACACACAACCACTGACACACGACCACTGACACACGACCACTAACACACGACCACTGACACACGACCACTGACACACAACCACTGACACACAACCACCGACACAACCACCGACACACGACCACTGACACACGACCACTGACACACGACCACTGACACACGACCACCGACACAACCACTGACACACAACCACTGACACACAACCACTGACACACAACCACTGACACACGACCACTGACACACAACCACTGACACACAACCACTGACACACAACCACTGACACACGACCACCGACACAACCACTGACACACGACCACCGACACACAACCACCGACACACAACCACTGACACACAACCACCGACACAACCACTGACACACAACCACTGACACACGACCACTGACACACGACCACTGACACACGACCACTGACACACGACCACCGACACAACCACTGACACACAACCACTGACACACGACCACTGACACACGACCACTAACACACGACCACTGACACACGACCACTGACACACAACCACTGACACACGACCACTGACACACGACCACCGACACGACCACCGACACACGACCACTGACACACGACCACTGACACACGACCACTGACACACGACCACTGACACACGACCACTGACACACGACCACTGACACACGACCACTGACACACGACCACTGACACACAACCACTGACACACGACCACTGACACACGACCACTGACACACGACCACCGACACAACCACTGACACACGACCACTGACACACGACCACTGACACACAACCACTGACACACGACCACTGACACACAACCACCGACACAACCACTGACACACGACCACTGACACACGACCACTGACACACGACCACTGACACACGACCACTGACACACGACCACTGACACACGACCACTGACACACAACCACTGACACACAACCACCGACACAACCACTGACACACGACCACTGACACACAACCACTGACACACAACCCCTGACACACAACCACCGACACAACCACTGACACACGACCACTGACACACAACCACTGACACACAACCACCGACACAACCACTGACACACGACCACCGACACACGACTACTGACACACGACCACTGACACACGATCACTGACACACAACCACTGACACACAACCACCGACACAACCACCGACACACGACCACTGACACACGACCACTGACACACGACCACTGACACACGACCACTGACACACGACCACTGACACACAACCACTGACACACAACCACTGACACACAACCACTGACACACGACCACTAACACACGACCACTGACACACGACCACTGACACACGACCACTGACACACGACCACTGACACACAACCACCGACACAACCACCGACACACGACCACTGACACACGACCACTGACACACGACCACTGACACACGACCACTGACACACGACCACTGACACACGACCACTGACACACGACCACTGACACACGACCACTGACACACGACCACTGACACACGACCACTGACACACGACCACTGACACACGACCACTGACACACAACCACTGACACACGACCACTGACACACAACCACTGACACACAACCACTGACACACAACCACCGACACAACCACTGACACACGACCACTGACACACAACCACTGACACACAACCCCTGACACACAACCACCGACACAACCACTGACACACGACCACTGACACACAACCACTGACACACAACCACCGACACAACCACTGACACACGACCACCGACACACGACTACTGACACACGACCACTGACACACGATCACTGACACACAACCACTGACACACAACCACCGACACAACCACCGACACACGACCACTGACACACAACCACTGACACACGACCACTGACACACGACCACTGACACACGACCACTGACACACGACCACTGACACACGACCACTGACACACAACCACTGACACACGACCACTGACACACGACCACTGACACACAACCACTGACACACAACCACTGACACACAACCACTGACACACAACCACTGACACACGACCACTGACACACAACCACTGACACACAACCACTGACACAACCACTGACACACGACCACTGACACACGACCACTGACACACGACCACTGACACACAACCACTGACACACAACCTGTGACCAGAAGGCTGATTGTGGCCATGTGACTGTCTGGTCATGTGACTTTGTGTTTGGTCATGTGACTGTGTGTGTCAGGCATGGTCGCCAACAAGCTTCACATGCAGAAGGTGTCTGACTACATCCTGTCACCTGGAGGCGGGCCCAGCAAGGTGAGGCCCCGCCCCAGCACACGAAGGGGGGCACGAGGGTGAGGGGGACCCCGGGCGAGTGACCGGCGTCTGATCGTCTCCCCCCAGGTGGCCGTGTTCGTGCCCGGCTCCAAGGGGGCGCCCTCGTTCGTGCGTCTGTACCAGTACCCGGTCCTGGGGGGGCCCGGCGCCGCCCTCGCCAACAAGAGCTTCTTCAAGGCCGACAAGGTGGTGATGCAGTGGAACCAGAAAGGTGTGTGACCCGGTGTGGGCGTCGACCCGGACCCGTGTTCTGGTCACTTGACTAACCCCCCCTCCTTCCAGCCTCCGCCCTGCTGGTGACGGCAAGCACCGAGGTGGACCGGACCGGGTCGTCCTACTACGGAGAACAGACGCTCCACTTCCTGTCTGTCAGCGGGGAGACGGCCCTGGTGCAGCTGTGTGAGTGTGTGTGTGTGAGTGTGTGTGAGTGTGTGTGTGTGAGTGTGTGTGAGTGTGTGTGTGTGTGTGTGTGTGTGTGAGTGTGTGTGTGTGTGTGTGTGTGTGTGTGTGTGTGTGTATGTGTGTGTGTGTGTGAGTGTGTGTGTGTGTGAGTGTGTGTGAGTGTGTGTGTGTGTGTGAGTGTGTGTGTGTGTGAGTGTGTGTGTGTGTGAGTGTGTGTGTGTGTGTGTGTGTGTATGTGTGTGTGTGTGTGAGTGTGTGTGTGTGTGAGTGTGTGTGAGTGTGTGTGTGTGTGTTACGTCTGGTCCTGTTAGGATCCAGTTCATCAGGATCTAGTTGAACCAGTCAGAACTGGTTCCGGTGGTCGTAGTGAGGGACCTGTTAGGGGGCGTGGTCTGCCTGGTCCTGGTGACCTGGGTGACGCCCCCTGTGTTGAGCAGTGAAACCCGGTCCGGTCTACGACGTGGTGTGGAGTCCCGGGTCGACGGAGTTCTGTGTGGTCCACGGCTTCATGCCGGCCAAAGCCGCCGTCTTCAACCTGAAGTGTGACCCGCTGTTCGACTTCGGAACCGGTCCCCGGAACGCCGCCTTCTACAGGTGAGGACACGCCCATTGGCTCACGGCCACCGGACTGGGACCAGAACTCACTGCTGTTTTCAGTCCTCAGGGACACATCCTGGTTCTGGCCGGGTTCGGAAACCTGAGAGGCCAAATAGAAGTCTGGGACGTGAAGAAGAACAAACAGGTAAGGAGCACCCGCCAGAACTAGTAGGAACCAGTCAGCCAGAACTAGTAGGAACCAGTCAGAACTAGTAGGAACCAGTCAGAACTAGTAGGAACCAGTCAGCCAGAACTAGTAGGAACCAGTCAGAACTAGTAGGAACCAGTCAGAACTAGTAGGAACCAGTCAGCCAGAACTAGTAGGAACCAGTCAGCCAGAACTAGTAGGAACCAGTCAGCCAGAATTAGTAGGAACCAGTCAGAACTAGTAGGAACCAGTCAGCCAGAACTAGTAGGAACCAGTCAGCCAGAACTAGTAGGAACCAGTCAGAACTAGTAGGAACCAGTCAGAACTAGTAGGAACCAGTCAGCCAGAACTAGTAGGAACCAGTCAGAACTAGTAGGAACCAGTCAGAACTAGTAGGAACCAGTCAGCCAGAACTAGTAGGAACCAGTCAGCCAGAACTAGTAGGAACCAGTCAGCCAGAATTAGTAGGAACCAGTCAGAACTAGTAGGAACCAGTCAGCCAGAACTAGTAGGAACCAGTCAGAACTAGTAGGAACCAGTCAGTCAGAACTAGTAGGAACCAGTCAGAACTAGTAGGAACCAGTCAGAACTAGTAGGAACCAGTCAGAACTAGTAGGAACCAGTCAGCCAGAACTAGTAGGAACCAGTCAGCCAGAACTAGTAGGAACCAGTCAGCCAGAATTAGTAGGAACCAGTCAGAACTAGTAGGAACCAGTCAGCCAGAACTAGTAGGAACCAGTCAGCCAGAACTAGTAGGAACCAGTCAGCCAGAACTAGTAGGAACCAGTCAGAACTAGTAGGAACCAGTCAGCCAGAACTAGTAGGAACCAGTCAGAACTAGTAGGAACCAGTCAGAACTAGTAGGAACCAGTCAGCCAGAACTAGTAGGAACCAGCCAGAACTAGTAGGAACCAGCCAGAACTAGTAGGAACCAGTCAGCCAGAACTAGTAGGAACCAGTCAGCCAGAACTAGTAGGAACCAGTCAGAACTAGTAGGAACCAGTCAGAACTAGTAGGAACCAGTCAGCCAGAACTAGTAGGAACCAGTCAGTCAGAACTAGTAGGAACCAGTAGGAACTAGTAGGAACCAGCCAGAACTAGTAGGAACCAGTCAGAACTAGTAGGAACCAGTCAGCCAGAACTAGTAGGAACCAGTCAGCCAGAATTAGTAGGAACCAGTCAGAACTAGTAGGAACCAGTCAGCCAGAACTAGTAGGAACCAGTCAGCCAGAACTAGTAGGAACCAGTCAGCCAGAACTAGTAGGAACCAGTCAGAACTAGTAGGAACCAGTCAGCCAGAACTAGTAGGAACCAGTCAGAACTAGTAGGAACCAGTCAGAACTAGTAGGAACCAGTCAGCCAGAACTAGTAGGAACCAGCCAGAACTAGTAGGAACCAGCCAGAACTAGTAGGAACCAGTCAGCCAGAACTAGTAGGAACCAGTCAGCCAGAACTAGTAGGAACCAGTCAGAACTAGTAGGAACCAGTCAGAACTAGTAGGAACCAGTCAGCCAGAACTAGTAGGAACCAGTCAGTCAGAACTAGTAGGAACCAGTAGGAACTAGTAGGAACCAGCCAGAACTAGTAGGAACCAGTCAGAACTAGTAGGAACCAGTCAGCCAGAACTAGTAGGAACCAGTCAGCCAGAATTAGTAGGAACCAGTCAGAACTAGTAGGAACCAGTCAGCCAGAACTAGTAGGAACCAGTCAGAACTAGTAGGAACCAGTCAGAACTAGTAGGAACCAGTCAGCCAGAACTAGTAGGAACCAGTCAGAACTAGTAGGAACCAGTCAGCCAGAACTAGTAGGAACCAGCCAGAACTAGTAGGAACCAGTCAGCCAGAACTAGTAGGAACCAGTCAGCCAGAACTAGTAGGAACCAGTCAGCCAGAACTAGTAGGAACCAGTCAGTCAGAACTAGTAGGAACCAGTCAGTCAGAACTAGTAGGAACCAGTCAGCCAGAACTAGTAGGAACCAGTCAGCTAGAACTAGTAGGAACCAGTCAGTCAGAACTAGTAGGAACCAGTCAGCCAGAACTAGTAGGAACCAGTCAGCCAGAACTAGTAGGAACCAGTCAGCCAGAACTAGTAGGAACCAGTCAGAACTAGTAGGAACCAGTCAGTCAGAACTAGTAGGAACCAGTCAGCCAGAACTAGTAGGAACCAGTCAGAACTAGTAGGAACCAGTCAGAACTAGTAGGAACCAGTCAGCCAGAACTAGTAGGAACCAGTCAGAACTAGTAGGAACCAGTCAGAACTAGTAGGAACCAGTCAGAACTAGTAGGAACCAGTCAGCCAGAACTAGTAGGAACCAGTCAGCCAGAACTAGTAGGAACCAGTCAGCCAGAATTAGTAGGAACCAGTCAGAACTAGTAGGAACCAGTCAGCCAGAACTAGTAGGAACCAGTCAGCCAGAACTAGTAGGAACCAGTCAGAACTAGTAGGAACCAGTCAGAACTAGTAGGAACCAGTCAGTCAGAACTAGTAGGAACCAGTCAGAACTAGTAGGAACCAGTCAGAACTAGTAGGAACCAGTCAGAACTAGTAGGAACCAGTCAGCCAGAACTAGTAGGAACCAGTCAGCCAGAACTAGTAGGAACCAGTCAGCCAGAATTAGTAGGAACCAGTCAGAACTAGTAGGAACCAGTCAGCCAGAACTAGTAGGAACCAGTCAGCCAGAACTAGTAGGAACCAGTCAGCCAGAACTAGTAGGAACCAGTCAGAACTAGTAGGAACCAGTCAGCCAGAACTAGTAGGAACCAGTCAGAACTAGTAGGAACCAGTCAGAACTAGTAGGAACCAGTCAGCCAGAACTAGTAGGAACCAGCCAGAACTAGTAGGAACCAGCCAGAACTAGTAGGAACCAGTCAGCCAGAACTAGTAGGAACCAGTCAGCCAGAACTAGTAGGAACCAGTCAGAACTAGTAGGAACCAGTCAGAACTAGTAGGAACCAGTCAGCCAGAACTAGTAGGAACCAGTCAGTCAGAACTAGTAGGAACCAGTAGGAACTAGTAGGAACCAGCCAGAACTAGTAGGAACCAGTCAGAACCAGTAGGAACCAGTCAGCCAGAACTAGTAGGAACCAGTCAGCCAGAATTAGTAGGAACCAGTCAGAACTAGTAGGAACCAGTCAGCCAGAACTAGTAGGAACCAGTCAGAACTAGTAGGAACCAGTCAGAACTAGTAGGAACCAGTCAGCCAGAACTAGTAGGAACCAGTCAGCCAGAACTAGTAGGAACCAGTCAGCCAGAACTAGTAGGAACCAGCCAGAACTAGTAGGAACCAGTCAGCCATAACTAGTAGGAACCAGTCAGCCAGAACTAGTAGGAACCAGTCAGCCAGAACTAGTAGGAACCAGTCAGTCAGAACTAGTAGGAACCAGTCAGTCAGAACTAGTAGGAACCAGTCAGCCAGAAGTAGTAGGAACCAGTCAGCCAGAACTAGTAGGAACCAGTCAGCTAGAACTAGTAGGAACCAGTCAGTCAGAACTAGTAGGAACCAGTCAGCCAGAACTAGTAGGAACCAGTCAGCCAGAACTAGTAGGAACCAGTCAGCCAGAACTAGTAGGAACCAGTCAGTCAGAACTAGTAGGAACCAGTCAGCCAGAACTAGTAGGAACCAGTCAGAACTAGTAGGAACCAGTCAGAACTAGTAGGAACCAGTCAGCCAGAACTAGTAGGAACCAGTCAGAACTAGTAGGAACCAGTCAGAACTAGTAGGAACCAGTCAGAACTAGTAGGAACCAGTCAGCCAGAACTAGTAGGAACCAGTCAGAACTAGTAGGAACCAGTCAGAACTAGTAGGAACAACTCAGCCAGAACTAGTAGGAACAACTCAGCCAGAACTAGTAGGAACCAGTCAGCCAGAACTAGTAGGAACCAGTCAGAACTAGTAGGAACCAGTCAGAACTAGTAGGAACAAGTCAGCCAGAACTAGTAGGAACCAGTCAGAACTAGTAGGAACAAGTCAGCCAGAACTAGTAGGAACCAGTCAGCCAGAACTAGTAGGAACCAGTCAGCCAGAACTAGTAGGAACCAGTCAGCCAGAACTAGTAGGAACCAGTCAGCCAGAACTAGTAGGAACCAGTCAGTCAGAACTAGTAGGAACCAGTAGGAACTAGTCAAAACCAGCCAGTCAGAACCAGCAGCAACCAGTCAGAACCAGCCAGTAAACAGTAGGGCCCGCCTTGGGCCCCTGAGGAGCCCCGCCCTGACCCCCCGTTGTCTCCAGGTGTCCAAGCTGCAGGTACCAGACACCACACACTTCTGCTGGTGTCCTGATGGGGAGCACGTTGTCACGGCGACGTGTTCGCCGCGGCTGCGGGTCGGTAACGGCTACAAGATCTGGCACTACTCGGGTCGCCTGCGGCACACGGGGGAGGTGGGGGCGGAGCTCTGGCAGGTGCGGTGGCAGCCCTTCCCCCCCGGCAGCTTCCCCCCCCGGCCTGTCCAGCAGCAGGCGGCCCCCAGCGAGGCCCCGCCCACGCAGGCTTACCGCCCCCCTGCACTGAGACACCTGCCGGCCGCGGCCAGCACCATGCTGGTGAGTCGATTGGCTGTCGTCACTGGGAGGGGATTAAACTGGGAGGGGCTACAATCCACCTGCAGAAGGGAGCGTTTCATTTCACGTGATGTGACACGTAATGTGACACGTGACACGTAATGTGACACGTGACACGTAATGTGACACGTAATGTGACACGTGATGTGACACGTAATGTGACTGGTGATGTGACACGTAATGTGACACGTAATGTGACTGGTGATGTGACACGTAATGTGACACGTAATGTGACACGTAATGTGACACGTGATGTGACACGTAATGTGACACGTGATGTGACACGTAATGTGACATGTAATGTGACACGTGATGTGACACGTAATGTGACACGTAATGTGACACGTAATGTGACACGTAATGTGACACGTAATGTGACACATGATGTGACACGTAATGTGACACGTAATGTGACACGTGATGTGACACGTAATGTGACACGTAATGTGACACGTAATGTGACACGTAATGTGACACATGATGTGACACGTGATGTGACACGTAATGTGACACGTGATGTGACACGTAATGTGACACGTGATGTGACACGTGATGTGACACGTAATGTGACACGTAATGTGACACGTAATGTGACAGGTGATGTGACACGTAATGTGACACGTAATGTGACACGTGATGTGACACGTGATGTGACACGTGATGTGACACGTAATGTGACACGTGATGTGACACGTAATGTGACACGTGATGTGACACGTAATGTGACACGTGATGTGACACGTAATCTGACACGTGATGTGACACGTAATGTGACACATGATATGACATGTAATGTGACACGTAATGTGACACATGTGACACGTAATGTGACACGTGATGTGACAGGTAATGTGACACGTAATGTGACACATGTGACACGTAATGTGACATGTGTCGTGAAACTTAATGTGACACGTGACGTGACACGTAATGTGACACGTGACGTGACACGTAATGTGACACGTGACGTGACATGTAATGTGACACATGTGACACGTAATGTGACATGTAATGTGACACGTTATGTGACATGTAATGTGACACGTAATGTGACACGTGACGTGACATGTAATGTGACACGTGACGTGACATGTAATGTGACACGTGACGTGACATGTAATGTGACACATGTGACACGTAATCTGACATGTAATGTGACACGTTATGTGACATGTAATGTGACACGTGACGTGACATGTAATGTGACACGTGATGTGACGTGTGACTGGTCACATGACCCTGTGGGCGTGGCTATCCACCGTGTTTCTCTGCTCCAGCACGAGGAGGAGCCTCCTCAGAACCTGCGGCTCGGGGAGCAGAAGGTTCCGTCGAAAGCGGCCCTGAAGAACCAGAAGAAACGAGAAGCCAAGAAAGCTGCCAAACAGGTCAGCAGACGCAGCCAATCAGACGGCTCGGAACACGCTGCTGTTCAGCGATTGGCCCCTGCTGGAGAGGCGTTCTAACACCTCGTCTTGTTGTGAAGCAGGAGGCCAAACCTGGGATGGAGCCTCCCCCTGAGCCCACCCCCCCCAGCTCCAGCCAATCAGAGCCAAGCAGTGGTGACCCGGAGGTGGACAAGAAGATCAAGAACTTAAAGAAGGTGCAGAACCTGTTGGGTCTGTCCCAGGCGGTGGCCGTGTTCTGTGCTGTGATTGGTCGGTTGGTGTCTTTCAGAAACTGAAAGCCATTGAGGAGCTGAAGGAGCAGCAGGCCGACGGGAAGGTCCTCCAGAAGAACCAGGTGGGCGGAGCTCCGGGGGATTGGTCAGTGACGGTGTGTGTGTGGAGCTCCATTGGACGTTCATCTGTGTGTGTGTGTGTGTGTGTGTGTGTGTGTGTGTGTGTGTGTGTGTGTGTGTCCTCAGCTGGAGAAGATGCAGAAGGAGGAGCAGCTGCTGAAGGAGCTGCAGGAGCTGCAGGTCACACAGTAGGGCTCCACGCCCCGCCCACATTCACACAGGGCGGAGCTTGTGTGGTCATGTGACTGATCCGCCCACCTGATCACACATCGTTTTGATTTGTTGCTGACACCACCAATCCGTTCCTCTGTTTTTTGAGGGTACCCAAAGGAATTCTGGGAAATGTTCCAACACAGTTTAAATAGTGTGTGTGTGTGTGTGTGTGTGTGTGTGTGTGTGTGTGTGTGTGTGTGTGTGTGTGTGTGTGTGTGTGTGTGTGTGTGTGTGTGTGTGTGTGTGAGTGAGATACTGAAGCGTTGGTTGTCCTTTCAGAATAAAAGCATCTCAGTTGTGTCGGCTCACAGGCTTGAGTGGAACTAATAAAGTTTTTTTGACTCCAGTGGACCCACACACTGTATTAATTACTGTATTGTAATTACTATAGTGTTATTGCCTTTATAATCATTGTTATAATTGTTGCATCATAATTACCTTTATAATTACTGGTATAATTAATCATAATTACTTTTATAGTCACTTATAATTACTTTCATAATTAGTTATAATCAGTTATAATTACCTTTATAGTTATAATTACTGTTATAATCAACCTTATAGTTCTAATTTTTGTACTTCTCCTTTAAGGCTACACAGGTCTGATAGGGGAGCTCTATCATTGGTTTATTCTGCTGCCGATCAAATATATGCTCGTTCCCATTGGCCCGCTGCTGGCGGGGGCTGGACTTCTCGCTTTTCCTCTTCCGGGTGTTCAATGGCGGAGCGAGGCTTCCGGTGAGTCGCGAACTCCTCTTGAAGCCGGTTCCCGGTTCGAGCCGTGATTTGTCGGTGGTCACGGACTGACGGAGCTCGTGGACGATCGACCGGGCCGGACAGACACGCACGAGACTGGTGAGGTCAGCCTCACTCAACTTTATTGACACCAGGACACGAACAATCACGTGGTCCAACCAGATTCAATGAAAGAACCTTCAGTTAAACCTAGCTTCAGTTAAACCTAGCTTCAGTTAAACCTAGCTTCAGTTAAACCTAGCTTCAGTTAAACCTAGCTTCAGTTAAACCTAGCTTCAGTTAAACCTAGCTTCAGTTAAACCTAGCTTCAGTTAAACCTAGCTTCAGTTAAACCTAGCTTCAGTTTAGGCTGCTTGGGTTCCAAACCAGCTTGAGCTGACCTGTAGGAGGACCTGACCCCCAGAGGGATCCAGGACCCCCCCAGAGGGACCCTGGTCCCCGGTCGGTCCTGGTCCTGGAGTTGGGGTGTGACTGGGGGTCTGGTGTCTTTCTGTTTCCGGTGGTCAGAATCCCACGGATCCTCAGGATGGCGGCCCCTGGAGGGGCGGAGCTCCCGGACCCCCCCGTGGTGGCCCTCGGTTGGTGTGACTCCACGCCGCTGCTGTGGAGGGTGAAGGACCTGCAGGCGGTGCGGTCCCAGGGCCTGGTGGGGGCGCTGCTGGGCTCGCTGCCCCGGGCCCCCCGGCAGAACGTGCGTCTGGGGCGGCCCCTGCTGCTGCTGCCCGAGGAGGAGGGGTTACTCCTGGAGCAGCGCCGGGCGGCCTCAGCCTCACCCGCAGCTCACCTGGTGAGTAAGACGGGGGGGGGTCGTTCCGTCTGGAGGTGACCAGGGTTCAGCCCCCCCCGGTCCACTTCTGATTTGTTCTCCCCAACAGGACGGCGGGGGGGCGGAGCTGTGGGCGGAGCAGCACCAGGAGGCCCAGCGGAGGAGCTACGAGGAGCAGAGCGTGCTGGCGCTGGAGGACAGGAAGCTGGCGCTGCTCAGAGTGTTCCCCCCAGGTCGTTAACCCTTCATCTGCTGAAGGTTCTGGTGGCGGAGCCTGATCTGACGGTCCGTTCTGGTCCCTCAGGTTCCGGTTCGGGACCCGGAGCCACAGACCAGGACCTTGGGGGCCGGCTGGAGGCCCTGGACTGCAGCTTTACATTCCCCCCCTCGGCGCTGGCGGTCCAGATCAGCACCTGCAGGGCGGGGCTGAGCTACTGCCCCGAGGCCCGGGCCTTCCTGCAGGCCAGCCGGCCAATCAGAGGACAGGGCAGCCGGCAGCGTGACGCCTGCAGGTACCAGGTGTTCAGAGACCTGAGGGGGCGGGGCTTCTACCTGACCTCGGCGGGGAAGTTTGGAGGAGACTTCCTGGTGTACCCAGGTGAGTGCTTTCCCACAACACAGGGTCAGAGGTCAGCCCATCCGTGGGGGGAGGGGTTGGAGGTCTGGAGGTCAGGTCTTCCTCCTCTTCATCACGCTGACTGGACCAGGACCCCTCCAGGTTCTGGTCCAATCAGCAGCTCTCTGCCCCCCCCACCAGGTGACCCTCTGCGTTACCACGCCCACTTCATCGCCGTCTGCGTGTCTCTGGACGAGTCCGTCTCCACGCTGGACGTCCTCGCCGTGGCCCGGCTGGGGTCCAACGTCAAGAAGACGGTCCTGCTGTGCTCGCCGGGGGCGGAGCTGGGGGTGCTGTACACCTCCTTACAGTGGAGTGGCATGATCTGACGCAGGACCTGATGACCTTTGACCTGCTGCGAGGAAAGAACCTCAACCCCTCCCAGATCAGACAGGAGGAACTGGAATGAGCCATTTGGAGTCTGGGTCTGGGTCTGGGTCTGGTCTGGATCTGGTCTGGATTTGGTGCTTGACGGGTCGGTCGCTCGGGTTAGCACTGCTAATGAGGGACAATCAGAGGCTCCACCGCCATGTTTGAATGATGAAACTTTATTTAACAGATCTCTGAACTTTATGTGTAATAAAGAGGAGACAGACAGACTGGGCTTTGTTCTGACCCCGAAACCCCCATTCTGGTCAACCAGCTAGTAGACGGGTCCCTCCCTACAGAACCAGCTAGTAGACGGGTCCCCCCCTACAGAACCAGCTAGTAGACGGGTCCCTCCCTACAGAACCAGCTAGTAGACGGGTCCCCCCCTACAGAACCAGCTAGTAGACGGGTCCCTCCCTACAGAACCAGCTAGTAGACGGGTTATCAGCAGTTATTAAGGACCCGTGACCTGCTGACCCGTGACCTGCTGACCCGTGACCTGCTGTCGGGCTGTGTTGGGCGTTTCTGTGGTTAAAGCTAACTGCTTTAACCACAGACAGTTTAAGCTAACTGCTTATATAGTAATACTAGTAGTACTAATACTAATGGTAACGGTACTAGTACTGTTAGAGTACTCTTAGTCCTGGTACTGATACTAGCAGTAGTACTAGTAACTACTAGTACTAATTATTAGTACTACTATATACTAGCACTACTAACTACGAGTACTAATAAATAGTACTACTAACTACTGGGACTACTAACTGGGACTAATTACTACTGGTACTACTAACTACCAGTACAAATAACTTCTCGTACTACTAACTACTCGTACTACTACAGTACTAGCTCTGCTAGTCAGTCCTTGGCTGGCCAATCACCTGTGTGTGCCGTTGCCTCACCAGTGTCACCAGTGTCACCAGTGTCACCAGTGTCACCAGTGAAACTGGACACGAGGACTGAAACAGACACCCAGCTAGATGACCGGTGACCTGAGTGCAGCTCAGCATCAGGTAATGCAGGTACTGGTTCTCCACATGTTCACCACCTGTTCTCCACCTGTTCTCCACCTGTTCACCACCTGTTCTGTTCTCCACCTGTTCACCACCTGTTCTCCACCTGTTCTGTTCACCACCTGTTCACCTGTTCACCATCTTTTCACCACCTGTTCTCCACCCGTTCTCCACCTGTTCTGTTCACCACCTGTTCACCTGTTCTCCACTTGTTCACCACCTGTTCTCCACCTGTTCACCACCTGTTCTCCACCTGTTCTCCACCTGTTCACCACCTGTTCTCCACCTGTTCTGTTCACCACCTGTTCACCTGTTCTCCATCTTTTCACCACCTCTTCTCCACCCGTTCTCCACCCGTTCACCACCTGTTCTCCACCCTTTTTGTCTGTTCTCCACCTGTTCTCCACCTGTTCTCCACCTGTTTACCTGTTCTCCGCCTGTTTACCTGTTCTCCACCTGTTCTCCAGCTGTTCACCTGTTCTCCACCTGTTCTCCAGCTGTTCACCTGTTCTCCACCTGTTCTCCAGCTGTTCACCTGTTGTCCACCTGTTCTCCACCTGTTCACCACCTGTTCTCCACCTGTTCTCCACCTGTTCACCACCTGTTCTCCACCTGTTCTCCACCTGTTCTCCACCTGTTCTCCACCTGTTCTCCACCTGTTCTCCACCTGTTCTCCACCTCTAAGGACCAAACGAACAGCCTTGGTTCTCGGAACACGTTTATTTCTTATCACATCAACAGAACTTCCTGTCTGAAGAGATGGGTGGAGGGGGCGGTTTCAGGACCGTCAGTACATGAGGTCGGCCGCCCCTCCGCCCAGGTCGACCTCCTTGGTTCCCTGGAAGGGGAAGTGGACTCCTGCCAGTCGGGTCAGCAGGACGTTGAGTCCGTGGAGGAGGAAGACGAGGAGAAAGAGCCAGAAGCAGCGGTCGTAGCGCTCGCCGTTCGCCTGGAGGGCGTCGCCCTCGCTGAAATTGGCGATGCGATTGGACAGGTGGTGGAGTTTGACCTCTGAGGCGAACAGGACCATCACCAGACCGCTGCACAGGCCTGCAGGATGACACAGACGAGCCCTCTGATTGGTCCCTGCTACCTGAAATGGTGGACCTCCAGTCCGGGTCCCCAAACACCCAGCAGCACCCCCTGCAGGCCGGCCCGTGTGTCGCTGCTGGACTCCAGTCCTTCCTCCTCTCCCGCCTCACGCTCTGCTTCTCTAATACTTCAGTTTTAATTTACTATTATTGATAATATACAGTACTGATTTATTATTGATTATTATGGTTCTAGCATATAATTAATATTATTATTATGTCATCAAAATGGTGCAATTTTTATATTTGTCTTTTGATGTAAAACTAATCAAATAATAAACAGACTTGTTTGTTTGATGCTGTTTGTTGTTTATCAGATGGTGAGGTTCCTGATCTGGATGGGGTCAGAGGTCAGGTGATGGTGATGACTCACCGCTGATGGCGGTCCACAGGTAGAGTCCCAGGGGGCCTTGCAGCGTCTGGTAGGGTCTGCCGAAGGCGTTGAAGAAGAAGAAGCCGGTGGCCACGGAGGAGAACAGGATGACGGCACCACAGAAGAAGAGAACGGTGACGTGGAGGCCGGCCGGGATGGCGCCCAGCAGCTCTGGGAACACTGGAACCAGAACGCTGGGTCAGCAGGGGCGGGGCGGTCAGGGGCCACGCCCGGCCCCTGATGAGCACAACCAACGCCCCCAAGAAGGGAGGGTCTCATGTAGGGTTAGTTAAGTTAGTTACTTTAGTTACTTTAGTTACTTTAGTTACTTTATGTCTGTGTAGGTTCTCAGCCATCAGGTCTGGTTCTCCAGAGGCTGGTGAGTCGATCCACTGGACTGAAGAACGTTGTTGGACAGGGTGTGGTCAGATTATCACCCCTGTGGGGTGTGGTCAGATTATCACCCCTGTGGGGTGTGGTCAGATTATCACCCCTGTGGGGTGTGGTCAGATTATCACCCCTGTGGGATGTGGTCAGATTATCACCCCTGTGGGGTGTGGTCAGATTATCACCCCTGTGGGGTGTGGTCAGATTATCACCCCTGTGGGGTGTGGTCAGATTATCACCCCTGTGGGGTGTGGTCAGATTATCACCCCTGTGGGGTGTGGTCAGATTATCACCCCTGTGGGGTGTGGTCAGATTATCACCCCTGTGGGATGTGGTCAGGTTATCACCCCTGTGGGATGCGGTCAGATTATCACCCCTGTGGGATGTGGTCAGATTATTAACGCTGTGGGGTGTGGTCAGATTATTACCCCTGTGGGGTGCGGTCAGATTATCACCCCTGTGGGATGTGGTCAGATTATTACCCCTGTGGGGTGTGGTCAGATTATTACCCCTGTGGGGTGCGGTCAGATTATTACCCCTGTGGTCCCAACGACCGTCGTTAAACCCGTCTGGCTCCTCAATGATTGTTGGTGGGGGTGTCAAAGGGGGTCGCTGAGATGTGATTTACACCTTTGTATGCTAATGAGGGCATTAGCATGAGACACCTCACCTGGGTCAATCTGAGACAATCTTTTTGGGAGTTTTCAAAGGACCTGATTATAAATGGGAGAAAGGTGATGTCACAGACCCCCCCCCTGTTCAGAGATGGCTTCTCCACTCTGACGTGGATGGCCTCTTTCACCCCTCCCTCAAACCATTTATCTTCCCTGTCCAGGATCTGAACATCTGTGTCCTGAAGTGAGTGTCCCTCTTCCTTGAGGGGGGGCAGACTGCTGAGTCCTGTCCTGATGTGTTGTCTCTTCTGAGTTGAGCCATGCGTCTGTGTAGTGGTTGTTTGGTTTGCCCCATGTAGACGTCTGAGCATTCCTCGCTGCATTTAACTGCATACACCAGATTGGTCTTCTGACTGTGGTGGGGGGTCTTTTGGGTGGACCAGTCTTTGTCCGACAAAGACTGGACCAGTCAGAATCAGCCAGATCATGTCGGTTCTCATGTCGGTTCTCATGTCGGTTCTCATGTCGGTTCTCATGTCGGTTCTCATGTCGGTTCTCATGTCGGTTCTCATGTCGGTTCTCATGTCGGTTCTCATGTCGGTTCTCATGCAGGGTCTCATGTGTTTCTCCTGCAGACAGGGGGGACCAGCAGCTCGTCCGTGCTGGACGAGCTGCTGGGTCTGGAGAACGCTTCAGTTAGCATGTAGCATGACGTGGAGCCACAGGAAGAGGCCCCAGACAGGAGCCAATGAGCAGCGCCGGTTCCCTTTGTCTGGCCTGGATCCTCCAGTCCAGACGCAGTCAGGCAGAAACCGCTAGTGGGGGAGGGGTGACCCAGAACCAGTGACCCCCCAGGCCCATCACAGGGCACTGGACCAGAGTGTGGACAGAATGTAGCCTAGCATCTCCTAGCATCTAACAGCATCTCGTCTGTCCGGGGCAGCTGGATGAAGGGCCCACAGAAACCTGTCATTGATCAATAATTAATTGATCAGCACCGTGAGTCACACTCATGGTGTTATTTATCTCTGACACGTGTCAGCTGACCCACGGAGGGACGTCACGTGACACGTCGCGTGTGGAGAGGTCGACATGAAGCCTTAATAATCCACAGGTGTGTGACGTCACGTCTCCACCTGCTGATCGGATCGCCTGGCTGACGTCACCCCTTGGGGGAGGAACCTGTGGGTGTTTCTGTGCTCCACCGCTGACGTCACTGCGTGTTACCTGCGGATCGCGCGCACAGGTGTGCGGCTACTCACGTGACAGCCGTGACGTCCTCGCGCCCAGCCCGCAGCGCTTCACCTTCATCCCGTGGAACAGCCCGTAGCTCAGCCCCCCCGCGAACTGCTCCAGCTCGGTTCCGGTGGCGTTGACCCGCTCGGCGGCTCCGCGGCAGAGGAGGCGGGCCGTCAGCCAATGGGGGAGTCCGGTGGCCACGGCGGCCGCCAGGGCGCAGCTCAGGCCGAGAGCACCGGACACCGAGAAGACGAGCCGCTGCTGGCGGGTCGGCATGGCGGGGATCGGGGGCCGGGGGCCGCGCGGGCTCGAGCAGGGGCCGCGGGCGCCACGCGGGCACGAGCAGGGGCACGAACGGGGCGCAGGAGCGCGTCCCCCCAGGACCGGAGCGCAGCGAACGAACCGCGGAGCTGCGTCACCCTACCGGAGGCAACGGCTGGTCACCATGGCAACAGCGGGTGACATTTCAGAGGGAGGGGGCGGTCTGAGGGTGATGCGTCAGGTGGTCGGGTGGCGCCCCCCTCCGGTGGAGACCTTAATCACGACGGTGACCCCTGTAGTCCAGACAGCCGGTAACGGATCACCGGTGACGTCATGTTAACGTCCAGCAGAGAGCGGGGCCTGTAGGTCCCACTGGGGGTCTTGGTTCTGGGGGGGTCCGGGTTTTCACTTCCGTCTAATTAATCACAGATGAATCAATCAATCAATCAATTAAATGCTTGTATTAATATTGAACTGGATAAACTGACGCGGATCATCGTTACCGGAACCCAAACGGTTCGGTTCCGCTCGGCGGCACAACCCGGACCCCCCAGGAGAGGGCGGCACCACCAGGACCCCCCAGGAGAGGGCGGCACCACCAGGACCCCCCAGGAGAGGGCGGCACCACCAGGGCCCCCCAGGAGAGGGCGGCACCACCAGGGCCCCCCAGGAGAGGGCGGCACAACCCGGACCCCCCAGGAGAGGGCGGCACCACCAGGACCCCCCAGGAGAGGGCGTCTGACCGCCACTCCGCCCCTCGGAGCCTGGACGTGATGACGTCACTCAGACGCTAAGTCGCGGGTTGGGGTGTCGCTCCGCGGGGCCGGAGGGGCAGAAGCGGAGTTTCCACGGGACGCGCAACGCAGCAGGATGAGGTCAGTGTTCGATCAGAAACCAATAATCACGCTTATTGATTGGTGTTCAATCACGTGTGATTCAGTGTTACTAAAACCTAAAAAATGTTTTTCTGCTCAGACTTAAAGTTGGGATGAATTTGACTTTTAATCACCGTTTAATTTTGTGTTTAATGAGGAGCTGTTGGTTTGTTTGATTGATTGATTGTTTGATTGTTTCATTGATTGATTGTTTGATTGATTGTCTGTCTTGAAAGCTTTAAAGGAAGCAAACAAACATGAGTGTCATTTGAAGGCGGCTCCTCCTGCAGGGCGTTAACTTTCCCCTGGTGTGTTTGTTTGTTTGTTTGTTTGTTTGTTTGTTTGTGTCTTTAGATGTGAAGCAAACAAACATTTGACAGGTTGTAACGTTTTACCGTTGTGTTGAGACTGTGTTTGTTTGGGTTGTTGTTGTTGACATCCCTCCTCCTGTGGCTCCTCCTCCTCTCGTGGCTCCTCCTCCTGTGGCTCCTCCTCCTGTGGCTCGTCCTCCTCTCGTGGCTCCTCCTCCTGTGGCTCCTCCCCCAGTCTCCCGCTGTTGCTCCTCCTCCCCCTGCTGGCCGACGCCCAGCTGCTGCTGTCCGGGATGCGGGGCACCCTGCAGTCGCCCCACTTCCCCTCCCCCTACCCGCAGGACACGCGTGTGCGCTGGAACGTGAGCGCGCCGGCCGGCTTCCGCCTGCGGCTCTACTTCAGCCACTTCGACCTGGAGCCGTCCTACCTGTGTGAGTACGACTACGTGCAGGTGAGGCGCAAAGCATCATGGGTCGTTTCAGCCGCACTAACCGCTGTTTGTGCAGGAAGTAAACAACCACACACACCCTCAGCTTCCTGTCGCCGCCCATCATCCAAGATGGCCGCCTCACGGCGAGGAGGATGGCGGCCAATCAGCATCCAGGACCCCCAGACAGCTGTTTGTGTTCCTGAGCTGCGTTCACACACACACACACACACACACACACACACACACACACACACACACCTCAACCCCCCGTGTGCAGGCTGGTGACCTGTGGGTGTGTCCAGGTGGAGGCGGAGGGGGAGGTGCTGGCGTTGTTCTGTGGGAGGGCGGAGTCTGACACGGAGGCGGTGCCAGGCCAGCGAGTCGTCTCCTCCCCCAGGAACTCCCTGAGCGTCGTCTTCAGGTCCGACTTCTCCGACGAGGAGCGCTACACGGGCTTCATGGCGCACTACAGCGCCGAAGGTGAGGATACAAGCCACGCCCCCAGGACACTCAGACGTCCTGGGGGCGTGGACACCTGAGTGTCCACCTCTCCCCCCCCCCAGACGTGGACGAGTGCAGCGACCAGAGCGACGAGGCGCTGCGCTGCGACCACCTGTGTCACAACTACATTGGAGGATACTACTGCTCCTGTCGCTATGGTTACCTGCTGCACGCCGACAACCGCACCTGCAGAGGTGAGCCTGCATAGTGACATCACCACGTCCACTCAGCCAGTCACGCTTCAGCATGCCGCTACAGACCATCGCTAGCTAACTTTAGCATGTCTGCAGCATCCCTGCAGCTAAGGTTAGCATCAAACCTGACATCGTGCCTTTATTCGTCAGATGGAGAAGTTGTTGTTGCTAACTGTCTGATGACGTTAGCTTAGCATTTTTACTAGCATTAGCCTGAACACAAAGCTAACCACTGAATCTGTCAAACCTCCCTAGCATCATGCTAACTAGCAGTTAGAACAGAGTAGACCGCTGGTCCCCGAACCACTGAAGGCGGAGCTCCGTGAGCTACATGCTAATGCTAAAGAAGCCTTTGCTGCTGACACGCATGTAGCCCCGCCTCCTGATCACTTTTGAGCTGTGATGTTCTGAATGACGCCTTCAAGTCCCACAGGCTCACTGACTTCTGTGCCCCCCCCAAACACAATAACCAGAAACAGTTGTTAATGTCTGACTCTGGAGAACAGTAGGTGTCTCCTTTAGCCCCCCCATGATGGTCACAGCTTGTCTGTAACACACTGCCCCCCCCAGTAGAGAAGGGAATGTGGGCCTGACAGCAAAATGTTTGGACACCCCCGCTGTAGACGTTTAGTTTGTCACACCAGGGACACGTGTGTACTGTTTACCGTGTGGTGACAACAACAACAACAACAACAACAACAACAGATGGAGGCGGGGCTTCTTCTTCTTCTCTGGATCAGGCAGACGGGTCCTCTGCTGCCCCCTCCTGGTGGCCTGAACCAGCCCCTGGTTCTCCCGTTAGACAGGACTTCATGTTAAACGTTAGCGTGTCTGTTGTGTTGAACTGGGGTTAACATTAGTGTGGGGGGGGGGGGGGTCAAACTCATTTTCACTGGGGGCCACATCAGCAACATGGCTGCCCTCAAAGGGCCAGATGTAACTACTAAATGTAACTAAATGTAACTACTCCTTAATGTAACTAATAAATGTAACTAAATGTAACTCAGTGTAATGTAACTAAATGTAACTACTCCTTAATGTAACTAATAAATGTAACTAAATGTAACTCAGTGTAATGTAACTAAATGTAACTACTCCTTAATGTAACTAATAAATGTAACTAAATATAACTCAGTGTAATGTAACTAAATGTAACTACTCCTTAATGTAACTAATAAATGTAACTAAATGTAACTCAGTGTAATGTAACTAAATGTAACTACTCCTTAATGTAACTAATAAATGTAACTAAATATAACTCAGTGTAATGTAACTAAATGTAACTACTCCTTAATGTAACTAATAAATGTAACTAAATGTAACTCAGTGTAATGTAACTAAATGTAACTACTCCTTAATGTAACTAATAAATGTAACTAAATGTAACTCAGTGTAATGTAACTAAATGTAACTACTCCTTAATGTAACTAATAAATGTAACTAAATGTAACTCAGTGTAATGTAACTAAATGTAACTACTCCTTAATGTAACTAATAAATGTAACTAAATGTAACTCAGTGTAATGTAACTAAATGTAACTACTCCTTAATGTAACTAATAAATGTAACTAAATGTAACTCAGGGTAATGTAACTAAATGTAACTTCTCCTTAATGTAACTAATAAATGTAACTAAATGTAACTCAGTGTAATGTAACTAAATGTAACTACTCCTTAATGTAACTAATAAATGTAACTAAATGTAACTCAGTGTAATGTAACTAAATGTAACTACTCCTTAATGTAACTAATAGATGTAACTAAATGTAACTCAGGGTAATGTAACTAAATGTAACTTCTCCTTAATGTAACTAATAAATGTAACTAAATGTAACTCAGTGTAATGTAACTAAATGTAACTACTCCTTAATGTAACTAATAAATGTAACTAAATGTAACTCAGTGTAATGTAACTAAATGTAACTACTCCTTAATGTAACTAATAAATGTAACTAAATGTAACTCAGTGTAATGTAACTAAATGTAACTACTCCTTAATGTAACTAATAGATGTAACTAAATGTAACTCAGTGTAATGTAACTAAATGTAACTACTCCTTAATGTAACTAATAAATGTAACTAAATGTAACTACTCCTTAATGTAACTAATAGATGTAACTAAATGTAACTCAGTGTAATGTAACTAAATGTAACTACTCCTTAATGTAACTAATAGATGTAACTAAATGTAACTCAGTGTAATGTAACTAAATGTAACTACTCCTTAATGTAACTAATAAATGTAACTAAATGTAACTCAGTGTAATGTAACTAAATGTAACTACTCCTTAATGTAACTAATAAATGTAACTAAATGTAACTCAGTGTAATGTAACTAAATGTAACTACTCCTTAATGTAACTAATAAATGTAACTAAATGTAACTCAGTGTAATGTAACTAAATGTAACTACTCCTTAATGTAACTAATAAATGTAACTAAATGTAACTCAGTGTAATGTAACTAAATGTAACTACTCCTTAATGTAACTAATAGATGTAACTAAATGTAACTCAGTGTAATGTAACTAAATGATACTACTCCTTAATGTAACTAATAAATGTAACTAAATGTAACTACTCCTTAATGTAACTAATAGATGTAACTAAATGTAACTCAGTGTAATGTAACTAAATGTAACTACTCCTTAATGTAACTAATAGATGTAACTAAATGTAACTCAGTGTAATGTAACTAAATGTAACTACTCCTTAATGTAACTAATAAATGTAACTAAATGTAACTCAGTGTAATGTAACTAAATGTAACTACTCCTTAATGTAACTAATAAATGTAACTAAATGTAACTCAGTGTAATGTAACTAAATGTAACTACTCCTTAATGTAACTAATAAATGTAACTAAATGTGACTCAGTGTAATGTAACTAAATGTAACTACTCCTTAATGTAACTAATAAATGTAACTAAATGTAACTCAGTGTAATGTAACTAAATGTAACTACTCCTTAATGTTAAATAACTGAATTTCTGACTGATTCTAGTTCCAAACATTACAGTTAGACAGAAAAAACATGTTTGTTTGTTTCTCTGTTCTAACATAAATCCTTTTCATTTGTCAGGTTATTAAACCCACAGAACTCCATCAATCAAGGATCAAACTATCAATCAATAAAGAAAAATAACATCAGACACAAGTTTGGACGTTAACTTTGTTCACTACGTTTAGTCAGAGTTAAGTTGGGCTTAACTACTGCATTGTGGGAAATGTAGTTTTGCTCAAAGTACACTTATGACGTATCCATATTTAGGCCTTCTGACCCTTTATGCTCTCGTGGGACACATTAAATGATGTGGAGGGCCACATTTGGCCCCCGGGCCTTGAGTTTGACACGTGTGCATTAGTGTGTCTGTTGTGTTGAACTGGGGTCAAACATTAGCGTGTTCATCATTAACGTTTGTGTGAACAGAGCAGATTAGCATTCCAGCAGCTTGATCCTGATTAGCGTCTCCTGCTAACGAGGCCCCACCTCCACCAACAGTGAAAGTCTTTGTCTGTATGTGTGTGTGTGTGTGTGTGTGTTGTCATTTGTAAGCTTCCATACTTGACCCCTCCACCGGTTTGCCCCCCCGTCAGCAGCTTGAGTGGAGGTCATGGGATCTTTGTCCAGATTAATGTCCTTCTGTCTGTCAGCAGGAACCCCCAACCCCCCGTTGTACAGAAAGACACTTAATGCCAGAGTTTTATGGTCATTTGACAGACAGACACGCCTCCAATGACGTGAGGAGGCTCCGCCTCCAGAAATATCAACATGTTTTAGTCCTGAAAGTTAAAGTAAATGTAAACAATTGGAGAGGTTGGGGGTTCGAGCCCACCAAGGGGCCTGGTTGTGTTACCACCAGGTGCTGGCAACATGTCTGGAGTGTTTCCCTGCCCCTCACCTGTATGTCCACTGGGATGGGCTCCAGCAACCCCCATGACCCGCAAAAGAGGAAGGAGTGGTGCGTAGGATGATTGAATGAAACAACAGGAAAAACAAATGAAACAACAGGAAACAACTGAAAACATCAGGAAACAATGTGAAACAACAGGAAACAACAGGAAACAACAACAGACAACAGGAAACAACAACAGACAACAGGAAACAACGCCTCACGGGGCCCCTGCTGAGGCTCTGGGGAACTGGATCCAGTATCTGGAGTCTAACCTCTGTGTGACTGATAGCTGGTGGCTAATATTTACATTTCCTGAATGTTTCTGTGTGGAGGAGGACCACACACACACACACACACACACACACACACACACACACACACACACACACACACACACACACATGGTGTTTGAGTGTTCAGTGAACAAATACCTCTGGTCAAAATTTACTCTGCTACAAGTAAGAGTAGCCCAGTCAATACATTACTTGAGTAAGAGTAAAAAAGTACTTGCTTTTAAATGTACTTAAGTATTCAAGAGTAAATGCTTTTAAATGCACTAAAGTAAAAGTAAGAGTCAATTCCTATTTTTTATCTTTGATGAGAATGGACCTGACTGAACTACTG
Organism: Antennarius striatus; assembly: GCF_040054535.1. Lineage (NCBI taxonomy): Eukaryota > Metazoa > Chordata > Actinopteri > Lophiiformes > Antennariidae > Antennarius > Antennarius striatus. The sequence goes on along the minus strand of NC_090781.1, from coordinate 26,406,234 downwards.
TCATTTTATAATTTTATATATAGTACCTTGTATGAGGTTACAGGGAGAAGAGATCAAGAAGGTGGAGGATTTGAAGTACTTAGGGTCAACAGTCCAGAGCAATGGAGAGTGTGGAAAAGAGGTGAAGAAGCGTGTCCAGGCAGGATGGAACGGGTGGAGGAAAGTGTCAGGTGTGATGTGTGATAGAAGAGTTTCAGCTAAAATGAAAGGAAAGGTGTACAAAACTGTGGTGAGACCAGCGATGTTGTTTGGTCTAGAGACAGTGTCACTGAGGAAAAGACAGGAGACAGAGCTGGAGGTAGCAGAGATGAAGATGCTGAGGTTCTCTCTGGGAGTGACCAGGATGGATAGGATCAGGAATGAGTACATCAGAGGGACAGCACATGTTAGAGGTTCTGGAGATAAAGTCAGAGAGGCCAGACTGAGATGGTTTGGACATGTCCAGAGGAGAGATAGTGAATATATTGGTAGAAGGATGCTGAGTTTTGAACTGCCAGGCAGGAGACCTAGAGGAAGACCAAAGAGGAGGTTTATGGATGTAGTGAAAGAGGACATGAAGGTAGTTGGTGTGAGAGAAGAGGATGAGAAGACAGGGTTAGATGGAGGACACTGATTGGCTGTGGAGACCCTGAAGGGAAAAGCCCAAAGGAAAAGAAGTAGATACAGTATATATAGTACCTTGTATCTCTTGTTTCAGAGGAAACTCTTTGAAACCACCTGCACTGATGTTCTTGCCTGTAGAACCATCATGTTATACTGAACCAAGCCCTCCCCAACATCTATAAAAATGGAAGTAAAATCAATGGAATCATCAAAGAGGACAATTCTGTCATTTTCACATTTTATTAAACAACCCCCCCTTCCATACACACACAAGACCAAATGGAGCCATACAGGCCCAACCAACTGGTTTAACTGGGGACCAACTGGAACCCCTAAAGGACACCCTGGTGGACCACTGGTTGAGAACCACTGCTTTACAACAAACTGAATCTCTGCTTTCAACAACTCAATGTTTACAGGAAGGACATATCCCAGGACCACAATATTTGTCTCCCCCAGACTGTCTGTCTCCCCCCACCTGTCTGTCTGTCTCCCCCCCAATCTGTGTGTCTCCCCCTGCCCCCCAGTCTGTGTGGCCCTGTGTCCTCCAGTCTCTGTCAGACTGTAGTTCTGTAAAATGAAGTGACCAGAGGTCTCTAGGTGTGACTTTTGTCCGTTTTTCTTCGGCGAACACAATAAGTATTTGAAAATGTTCTTTTTCGTGTCTGAGTCTCCGTTGTCCTTTTTCACTTCTACAAACTCGAACATGTCTTTAAGATGAGGCCGTGGGTTTTCTTCCTCCGCCTTATTAAACTCATCATGTTCATCAGATCCAACGGAGGCTTCTTCTTCCATCGCCACCGCGGTCTAGTTTTGAGCTGATTGGGGAGGGGGTGACGTATTTCTGCTTTTACGTAAATCCCAGTTGACAACGTGTACTGTGATAGGTGTCCTTCTTTGACGAACACTGCATGTGGCCAATTGCATTTTAGGGGGGGGCAATAAACAACAACAACAGGTAAACCTAAAAGTAAGGAGTATTCATGAGCCTTCTCAGAAATTAACTCGAGTAAGAGCAAAAATCTTTGCCTTGGAAATGTATTCGAGTAAGAGTAATACGTATGAAAGAATTCTAGTATTTGAGTAAAGTAAAAATCCTCAGAATCTGTTCTTAAGTACAGGACTTAAGTACATTTACTCTGTTACTGTCCACCCCTGGTGATTAAAGGGATCCTATGATGTAACACACGTGTGTGTGTGTGTGTGTGTGTGTGTGTGTGTGTGTGTGTGTGTGTGTGTGTGTGTGTTCAGTGGAGTGCAGTGACGGTGTGTTCAGGGACCGCTCTGGAGTTGTGAGCAGCGTTGATTTTCCGTCTCCGTACCCGAAGAGCTCCGACTGCTCCTACCGCATAGAGGTGGAGCCAGGCTTTAGGCTCCGCCTCCAGTTCGACACCCACTTTGATGTGGAGGACCACCCCTCAGTGCGCTGCCCTTACGACCACGTCAAGGTGAGCACAGGAGCCCCGCCCACAAGGTTATTGATCAGCCTGACATCATTAGTAGAGGATAAAGTGTAACTCATCTCTAAATCATCTCTCAGATGCTTTGGCCCAATAATAATAATAATAATAACAACAGTAATAATGTTATTATTACTATTATTATTATTATTATTATTATTATTAATAATAATAATAATAATAATAATAATAATGACTTCAGGTTTGTTACTGTTCAACATGAAGAAATTGTGACGCATCCAGGATTTAATATCCCTGAGGCAGGTTTCTAATTTAATTAGCTGATCAGATTTACTGGTTTTAATTGATAAATATAATTTAGTATCGTCAGCATAACAATAAAAGTTAATGTTATGTTTCCTTATAATATTTCCCAATGGTAACATATAGATTAAACAGAATTGGCCCCAGAACAGATCCTTGAGGTACTCCACAGGTGAGAGTCCCTCGGTCTGAACATCTATTATTGACATAGACAAACTGAAATCAGTCTGATAGATATGACCTAAACCAGTCTAGTGCTGAGTTTTTAATCCCAATCTCCTCTTCCAATCTCCTTAAAGAATATTATGGTCAACAGTATGGAATGCTGCACTCAGGTCTGACAAGACTAGAACAGACAGAAGACCTTTATCTGACGCTGTTAACAGGTCATTTGTGACTTTCAGCAGTTCAGTCTCCGTACTGTAGTTTGTTCTAAAACCTGACTGAAAATCCTCTGACAGGTTGTTCTCTAACAGGTAGTCATTTAGCTGTTTGGTCACTATGTTCTCTAGGATCTTGGATAGGAATGGATGGTTAGAGATCGGCCTGTAATCTGAGAGGAGGCCAGCATCTAGGTTTGGTTTCTGAAGGAGGGGCTTGATCACAGCTACTTTGAAAGATTGTGGTACATAACCAATTTTTAAGGATTGATTGATTATGGATAATACAGGTTTATTTATTAATGGTAGAACCTCTTTGAGGAGCGTACGTGGAATTTTGTCTAGTAGACAGGTGGTGGGTTTAGCAGAGGAAATTAAGGAATTTAAATCGGAGAGTTCCATTTGCTGAAAACACTCCAGGGTATAGCCAGAATTAGTCGATTCCTCTGCTAGCTTACTTGTGTTTAGCAGTACATAATGGATCTCATCTCTAAGATTTGTAATTTGCTTTGAACAAACCTAAGAAAGTCATCATTAAAGGACTGGTGGGCTCCATACTGTTGTGTTTCTCAGTCAGCCTGGCTACTGTGCTGAAAAGAAACCGAGGGTGGTTTTTATTTTCCTCTATTAAAGTAGAGTAGAAAGTATTTCTACTTCTACCGAGAGCCTTCTTTCTTGACGTAAAGCTGTCTTTCCAGGTTGAATAAGCTAGGTCAGTTTTTCTAGGTCAGACCCCCACATTCTCTCCAGTCTGCTGGAGCGCTGTTAGAGCTAGCAGGCTAATGGGTTACACCAGCTAACCAAACAGTTACTGATCATCTGTATGTGTGTGTGTGTGTGTGTGTGTGTGTGTGTGTGTGTGTGTGTGTGTGTGTGTGTGTGTGTGTGTGTAGGTAGCAGCGGGCAGCAGTGTGTGGGGTCCGTTCTGTGGGGACCGTTCTCCCGGTTTGATCGTCACGGAGACCAACGTGGTGACGGTTCTGTTCCACAGCGACGACTCGGGGGAGAATGGGGGCTGGAGGATCTCCTACACCAGTGTGGGTAGGTCAGGCTATGCCCCCCCGTGTGGAACGCACCTGTCACTGCAGCACCTGTGTGTGTGTGTCTGTGTGTGTGTGTGTGCAATGTCTGACAGGAAACCAGTGTCCCGTTCCTGAAGCCCCGCCCCACGCCCTGCTGAGCCCTGTCCAATCAGAGTACTCGTTCAGAGACCACGTCCTGGTGACGTGTGAGGCGGGCTTCCGGCTGCTGCAGGTATGTCTGTCTCACGCAGGTGGAGCCCCGCCCACAGGTTGAGCTCCGCCCACAGGAGCCCTCATGTGTGTGTGCTTCAGGGCGGGGGCTTTGTGGACCACCACCAGATGGACTGTCAGGCTGACGGCTCCTGGAGCAGCAGTGCCCCCCCCTGCCAAGGTAGGAGCAGCACACAGGCAGTGGTCGTTGTTCTGCAGGGTTCACCCTAGACCGGCGCCGTGACCTCAGACAGGAAGTTTGTTCCGCTGGTGGTTCTTTATCATGTCAGCAGCCATCAGGGTCCTGTTTACTGCCTGTTTACAGCCTGTTTACTGTCTGTTTACTTCCTGTTTACATCCTGTTTACTGTCTGTTTACTTCCTGTTTACATCCTGTTTACCGTCTGTTTACAGCCTGTTTGCAGTCTGTTTACAGCCTGTTTACTGTCTGTTTACTTCCTGCTTAGAGCCTGTTTACTGTCTGTTTACTTCCTGTTTACGGCCTGTTTACAGCCTGTTTACTTCTTATTTACAGCCTGTTTACTGCCTGGTTACTTCGTGTTTATATTCTGTTTACTTCCTTTTACAGTCTATTTACAACCTGTTTACTATCTGTTTACTTCTTGCTTAGAGCCTGCTTACTGTCTGTTTACTTTCTGTTTACAGCCTGTTTACTTCCTGCTTAGAGCCTGTTTACTGTCTGTTTACTTCCTGTTTACAGCCTGTTAAAGTTTGTTTACTTCCTCTTTATATTCTGTTTACTTCCTGTTTACAGCCTATTTGCAGCTTGTTTACTGTCTGTTTACTTCCTGTTTATATTCAGTTTACTTCCTGTTTACAGTCTGTTTACTGTCTGTTTACTTCCTGTTTGCAGCCTGTTGGTCTGCTTTTATGTCACCTTGACCTCTTGACCTCCAGCTGTCTCTCATCATGTTAACAGATATAAAAGAAAATCAAGTTTTCTGATTGACTTCAGATCAGATTAATACATTTCTGATCAATGATCCGTATTGATCGGTATTGATCGGTATTGATCACGTTTATGTTAATGTTTTTGGCTCAGCAGGATAAAGGTGAAACAAGTCAATTAAAGGTTGTGTTTTATCGTTTCCTGTCTGATTGACTACAAATGTGGAAATGAAGCCATCGCCATGAGATCCTAGTAGCCCAGCTGACAGCAAAGAACCAATCAGGGGACAAGACCTCTTTGGTCTCCGCCTCCTATTCATCTTCCTCCTCACTTTTTCATCTCCATCTGACACCTGATTGGTCTCCTCTGTTACAGTGGTGGATTGTGGGAGTCCGAAGGCCGTTGCCATGGCTGACGTTGTGTTTGGTCGTCATGACAACAGCACCCTGTTTGGATCGACGGTTCACTACGTCTGCAGGGAGGACGGCAGCAACAGTAAGCATCCTGGTCCTGGCCCCGCCCCCTGCAGGGGCCATGGGGTCCCAGTCCTGACCCCGCCCCCTGAATGCAGCCCCTAACAGCCCCGCTGTGTTCCAGGCTCCTACAGCTGTGGACCAGGTGGACACTGGATCAGTGCCCAATCAGGGCGGGGCCCGCCCACCTGCCTGCCAGGTAAGCGATGAGTCATGTGACCCGTACAGCCGTTACTCTGCTATGTGAAGGTTGGTGAGGAAGTGTCCCCTTCTTCCAGCCTGTGGCCGCCCGTTCCGCCCGCTTCCTTCTCAGGTGAAGAGGATTGTGGGAGGTCGCAGTGCTGAGCCCGGCTCCTTCCCCTGGCAGGTTCTGCTCAGCGTGGAGGATCGGTCCCGGGTCCCAGAGGACCGCTGGTTTGGCTCCGGGGCCCTGCTGTCTGAGTCCTGGGTCCTGACCGCCGCCCACGTCCTGAGGTCCCAGCGGAGGGACCCCAGCGTCGTCCCCGTGGCGCCGGAGCACGTCAAGGTTGTTCAGATTGAAGACAGCAGTTCTGGGGAACCCTGAGTCCAAACCAGGACCTGCAACCAGCTGGTCACACCGGTCAACCGGCTGGTTAGAGTGGTCAACTAAGTGGTTGACTGGTGTAACCAGCTGGTTGCTGGTTGACTGGTCTAAACACAAGTGTGTTCCAGGTGTTCCTTGGCCTCCATGACGCTGGAGACAAGGGCGTGGCCACCAACCGCTCAGTGCAGCAGATCTTCCTCCATCCTCACTTCCGGCCCGACAACTACAACAACGACATCGCGCTGCTGAAGCTGGCTGACGCTGTGGACTTCAGCGAGCTCATCCGTCCAGTGTGCCTCCCTCCGCCTCACAACGCGGTACTGGATAGCACGAGTGCTACAGAAACCCTCCAGTAACATGAGGTGAGGATAACGACCTTTGACCTCTCTCCTCTTCAGGACGACCCCCCCCCTCCTCTTCCGAACTCTCTGGGTGTCGTTGCTGGTTGGGGAATCTCCAATATCAACATATCTTCATCCTCTTCCTCCTCTTCTGGTGACCCCCCCACTCTGACCTCAGACCTCGGGATGACCTCTGACCTTCTGCAGTTCGTCAAGCTTCCGGTGGTGTCTCAGGACGAGTGTCAAGCGAGCTACGCCTCGCGCTCCGTCAGCTACAACATCACTGACAACATGTTCTGTGCTGGCTTCTTCCGGGGCGGGCGGGACACCTGCCTGGGGGACAGCGGGGGGGCATTTGTAATGGAGGACAGGGTCAGTCAGAAGTGGGCGGTGTATGGGCTGGTGTCATGGGGCGGACCTGAGGACTGTGGGAGTCAGAGAGTGTATGGAGTCTACACCCGGGTCACCAACTATGTGCAGTGGATCAGGAACAAACTCGTGGCTCCCCCTGGTGGTGAAACAACCAACAGTCTGACCCAACAGTAACCAACAGTCTGACCCAACGATAACCAACAGTCTGACCCAACGATAACCAACAGTCTGACCCAACAGTAACCAACAGTCTGACCCAACAGTAACCAACAGTCTGACCCAACAGTAACTAACAGTCTGACCCAACAGTAACTAACAGTCTGACCCAACAGTAACCAACAGTCTGACCCAACAGTAACCAACAGTCTGACCCAACGATAAACAACAGTCTGACCCAACAGTAACCAACAGTCTGACCCAACAGTAACCAACAGTCTGACCCAACAGTAACCAACAGTCTGACCCAACGATAACCAACAGTCTGACCCAACAGTAACCAATAGTCTGACCCAACGATAACCAACAGTCTGACCCAACAGTAACCAACAGTCTGACCCAACAGTAACCAACAGTCTGACCCAACGATAACCAACAGTCTGACCCAACAGTAACCAACAGTCTGACCCAACGATAACCAACAGTCTGACCCAACAGTAACCAACAGTCTGACCCAACAGTAACCAAAAGTCTGACCCAACAGTAACCAACAGTCTGACCCAACAGTAACCAACAGTCCGACCCAACGATAACCAACAGTCTGACCCAACGATAAACAACAGTCTGACCCAACAGTAACCAACAGTCTGACCCAACGATAACCAACAGTCTGACCCAACAGTAACCAACAGTCTGACCCAACAGTAACTAACAGTCTGACCCAACAGTAACCAACAGTCTGACCCAACGATAAACAACAGTCTGACCCAACGATAAACAACAGTCTGACCCAACAGTAACCAACAGTCTGACCCAACAGTAACCAACAGTCTGACCCAACAGTAACCAACAGTCTGACCCAACAGTAACCAACAGTCTGACCCAACAGTAACCAACAGTCTGACCCAACAGTAACCAACAGTCTGACCCAACGATAACCAACAGTCTGACCCAACAGTAACCAACAGTCTGACCCAACAGTAACCAACAGTCTGACCCAACAGTAACCAACAGTCTGACCCAACAGTAACCAACAGTCTGACCCAACAGTAACCAACAGTCTGACCCAACAGTAACCAACAGTCTGACCCAACGATAACCAACAGTCTGACCCAACAGTAACCTACAGTCTGACCCAACAGTAACCAACAGTCTGACCCAACAGTAACCAACAGTCTGACCCAACGATAAACAACAGTCTGACCCAACAGTAACCAACAGTCTGACCCAACGATAACCAACAGTCTGACCCAACAGTAACCAACAGTCTGACCCAACAGTAACTAACAGTCTGACCCAACAGTAACCAACAGTCTGACCCAACGATAAACAACAGTCTGACCCAACGATAAACAACAGTCTGACCCAACAGTAACCAACAGTCTGACCCAACGATAAACAACAGTCTGACCCAACAGTAACCAACAGTCTGACCCAACAGTAACCAACAGTCTGACCCAACAGTAACCAACAGTCTGACCCAACAGTAACCAACAGTCTGACCCAACAGTAACCAACAGTCTGACCCATCAGTAACCAACAGTCTGACCCAACAGTAACTAACAGTCTGACCCAACAGTAACCAACAGTCTGACCCAACAGTAACCAACAGTCTGACCCAACAGTAACCAACAGTCTGACCCAACAGTAACCAACAGTCTGACCCAACAGTAACTAACAGTCTGACCCAACAGTAACCAACAGTCTGACCCAACAGTAACTAACAGTCTGACCCAACAGTAACTAACAGTCTGACCCAACAGTAACCAACAGTCTGACCAATAGTTCACTCTGATCTGTTCTCCAGTCACTCAGTTACCACACACACAACAGACCCAGGTGAGGGTGGTAAGATATCAGGTCCGTGTGCACAGAAATCTTTCTCAGCAAGTCGTCTGAACTTGTTCTGTGCCTCAATGAATCAGGAACAAAACACACTGGGTCCAGAACCCGCCACATTGTGTTTGGACCTGTTCTTGAACCCGAACTCTAATCTCTAATGAGACTCGTCTGATGAACTGATCACAGTCAGGCTGAAAACAGAACCAGCAGAACCTCCTGAGAAAAGAGGTCTTGCATGTTATATACATGTTATGACACATGATTACACGTATGTTATGTACATATTATGACACATGATTACATGTTATATATATCTTATAATACATGATTACACATATGTTATATACATGATATGACACATGATTACACGTGTTATATACATGTTATGACACATTATTAAACGTGTTATATACATGTTATGACACATGATTACATGTGTTATATACATGCTATGACACATGATTACACGTGTGTTATATACAGATGATGTACTGATGTGTGTGACCTTCATCAGCTGTAACCAGTAATAAACGTTTTACAAAGCAGCCTCACATCATGTCATCATTTAAAAAAATAAACTTCAACTGTAGAAACTTGCAAACTTAACTTTTAACAATGGTTAAAATCATGTAATTATTTTATAATTCAATAATTCTTTATTTAACAATTAGTTGTGATCATTTAGGACTGGTTGGGGAGCTTGAAAATATTTTAAAAATATATCTCCTTCCCCTAAAATGATGGAAGTCAGCATTCTGCTAAACTAGTTTCATCAGGTGTTAAACTAGTCTTGCTCATTAACATGTTTTAAAGTAGTCTTCCTCATTAACGTGTTTTAAACTAGTCTTCCTCATTAACTCCTGTTTCTTGCTGTCCAGCCAATCAGGCAACAGCGTTCTCGTCCCATGTGATCAGGACTCGGTGCCATTCAGGTCGGTTCTGTCCATGGTGTCTCTGATCCAGGACAGGAAGTTGCCCAGCCGGGTATAAACCCCGTACTTCCCTTTGGCGGCGCATTTCTCGCCCCAGCTGACCACGCCCGTCAGGAACCAGGTGCCCCGGTAGTTCACCACGAACGGGCCGCCACTGTCCCCGCTGCAAGCGTCCATGCTGGCATCCAGGTAACCCGCGCAGAACATGTTGTCTGTGATCACCTGCAGGGCGGGGGCATCGTGACCATCAGGTGACCACCAGGTGACCATCAGGTGACCACCAGGTGACCCTCAGGTGACCATCAGGTGACCATCAGGTGACCACCAGGTGACCCTCAGGTGACCTCAGACAGGTGCTCCGTAGCTCACCTGTTCAGTGGACGCGGTGCAGTGCCTGAAACTGACCACTGGGAGCGCCACCTTCCTGAGGAACCGTGACGACCTGCCCAGGTAGTGCGTGACTCCCCAGCCCGTCACCTGACCCCGGTTCCCGTCCTGAAACCAGACAGAGTCGGTTCTGGTCCTTCTGCCCCCCCAGCACTGACAGCATCAGCAGTCGTTACCTGCAGCAGGTATTTTGACAGGTGGGGGTCGGGCAGGCAGGCGGGGGCCGCTGTGGGGCCCCTGACCACCGGCCGGGCCAGAAACAGCAGAGCGAGGTCACTGTCAAAGGTGAACGAGTGGAAGTGGGGGTGAACGAACACCTGCTGCACCGGGATCACCTGTTCACCAGGATCAGGACGCCGCTTGTCCCAGTCCCCTACACACACACACACACACACACACACACACACACACACACACACACACACACACACAGACACACACACACACACACACACACACACACACACACACACACACACACAGACACACGCAGACACACACACAGACACACACACACACACAGACACACACACACACACACACACACAGAGACACAGACAGACACACACACACACAGACACACACAGACACACACAGACACACAGACACAGACACACACATACACACACACACACACACACACACACACACACACACACACACACACAGACACACACACACACACACACAGACACACACACACACACAAACACACAGACACACACACACACACACAGACACACACACACACACACACAGACACACACACACACACAAACACACAGACACACACACACACACACACACACAGACACACAGACACACACAGACACACACACACACACACACACACACACACACACACACACACAAACAGGCACACACACACACACCACTGATTGCTTGATCAGACAGGACAGGGTTAAGGTGCCAATGTTAGCATGTCTGCAGCGGTGTTGATAGCATTAGCATGTCTGTGCTGTTCTTGATTGTACATCATGGTGGAATTAGCTTAGCGTGTTTGGTTGCTGTGCTCTGAACCGGTGAAATGGGCGTGTCTGTCTCCATTCTGCAGCCCATTGGTTGATGAGGGGCTCACCGATGGTCACATGATCGGCTGTCTCCTGGAAGCAGTGGGCAGCAGAGACCACCCATTGGTCAGACACCAGTGTCCCCCCACAGAAGCCGTAGCCATCGGCGCGGCGGACCAGAACCTGGAGGGACACACCCACAGGTCAGCTGAGCCCACGGATCTGATTGGCTGCAACACATCCACTCCTGATGGAGGCGGGCCTCTACACCTGCCAGGGACTCCCTCCTTGTCTCTCCAGGGACCCGCCCACAACACGAGGTTCCAGGTCCTCCTCCCATCCCCCGTCCTCCCCCCTCGGCTGCGTCTCATTGGCTCTGGGCTCAGACGTTGCGTTCGCTTCCGTCGGGTGATCGTCCGTCCCCGTGAGGTTCAGCGCCGGCGGCCAGCCGTCCGCGGTGACGTTCTCCAGCTCAGAGGCGGGCCCCAGAGAACGGGCTCTGCTCAGCAGCGCCCTCTGCTGGAGGCCGCAGGGAAACGGCGCTGGAACGACAGACGGCCATCAACATCCTGTTGTTGTTTACGGTGGCCATGGTTGCGCTGTGAGGCGGGTTCTCTGAGTGTTACTGGTCTGGGAGCAGCTTCGTCCATCGGGGTCCAGCTGGAATCCATCAGCACATCCACACTGAACTCCAGCGCCCCCCGGCAGGTCTCTGCAGTACTGCACGCAGCCGCCGTTTCTATAGCGACACTCCAACAACACTGCAAAACAAACAACAAAAGGTAAATAGAAAGCAGTGATGCACTTTGATTCAGGAAGTAAACAACATCACGTACAACAACAGAGTCGTGTTCACCTGACTGACGTGCTGTTTACCTGAGGCACAGGTGCTGTTTACCTGAGGCACAGGTGCTGCTTACCTGAGGCACAGGTCTTGCCCTGGTACTGCGGGGGACACACACATGTGAAGGCTCCTCGGTCCATGAGGCACATCCCTCCATTCAGACAAGGGTTAATCCGACAGGCGTTCAAATCTATCACACAAGGAGGAGACACCTGAATGCACCACAGGTGGACGGTGAGTCTGTCATGTTTGGAGGAACGACTGAAAACACTCACTGGTGTATTTGAACCAGAATTCCAGCTATGGGACAAAAAGATTTGGGTTACTGTTTGTTGGGTCAGAGTCAGTGTTTGGTTAGGGTTAGGGTTAGGTCACCGGGAGTTCTGTGGCTCATATGTATGAACAGTGCTACCCCAAAACCTGACCCTAAAGTCTAACCCTAACCATAAAGTGTGACCCTAATCCCTAACCCTAACCCTAAATTCAAACCATAGAGTCTAACACTAACCCTAACACCAACCCTGAACCTAATGCCAACCCCTAACCCAAACGCTAACAACAACCCCTAGCCCTAATCCTAAACCTAAACCCTAACCCTAAACCTAAATCCTAACCCTAACCCCTAACCCTCACCCTAAACCCTAACCGTAGAGTATAACCCTGACCCTAAACCCTAACACTAACCCTAACCCCTAACTGTAGAGTCTAACCCCAACCTTAAATCCTAACCGTAACCCTCACCCTAACCCTAAACCCTAACCGTAGAGTCTAACCCTGAACCCCAAACCCTAACCCTAACTATAAAGACTAGTAGTAGAGTCTAAACCCTAACCCTAAACTCTACCCCTAACCCTAAACCCTAACCGTAGAGTCTAACCCTATGCCAAAACCATTACCCTAAACCCTAACTGTAGTCTAACCCTAATCCTAAACCCTAAACCCTAACCGTAGAGTTAAACCCTAACCATATCCGTAGAGTCTAGCTGTAACCCTAACCGTAAACCCTAACCGTAACCCTCACCCTAACCGTAGAATCTTACCCTAAACCCTAAACCTAAACTCTAACCCTAAACCCTAACCGTAGAGTCTAAGTCTAAACCTAAACCCTAACCGTAGAGTCTAACCCTAACCTTAAAGCCTAACTGTAGAGTATAACTCTAAACCTAAACCCTAACCATAGAGTCTCACCCTAACCCTAAATCCTAACCTTAGGTGTAACTCTCAACCCTAACCCTAAACCTAAACTCTAACATTAACCCAAACCCATAACCCCTAAACTTAATCCTAACCCTAAACCCTAAACGTAGAGTCTCACCCTAACCTTAGGTCTAACCCTAACCTCTAACCATAGAGTCTAACCTTAAACCCTAACCTTAACCCTGACCCGAACCCTTAACCCTAACCCTAATGCTAAACCTAAACTCTAACCCTAAACCCTAATCCTAACCTTAACCCTAAACCTTAACCGCAGAGTCTAACCCTAACTGTAGAGTCTAACCTTAAACCTAAACTGGAACCTTAGGTCTAAATCTAACCCTAAACCCTAACCCTAAACCTAAACTCTAACCCTAAACCTAACCCTAAACCTAAACTCTAACCCTAAACCCTAACCCTAATCCCTAACTGTAGAGTTTAACCTTAATCCTAACCCCAAACCCTAAACCCTAAAAGTAGAGTCTAACCCTAAAACTAAACCCTAACCTTAAACCCTAACCCCAACCCTAACCCCTAACCGTAGAGTCTATCTCTAAACCTAAACCATAACCGTAGAGTCTCACCCTGACCCTAAATCCTAACCTTAGGTGTAACTCTCAACCCTAACCCTAAACCTAAACTCTAACATTACCCAAACCCCTAACCCTAATCATAACCCTAATCCTAACCCTAAAACCAAACTGTAGAGTCTAACTCTAAACCCTAACATTAAACCCTAACCCTAATCCTAAACTCTAACCCTAGCCCTAACCCTAAACCCTAACAGTACAGTCTAACCCTAATCGTAAATCCTAACCCCTAACCCTAATCCTAAATCTAACCTCTAACCGTAGAGTCTAACCCTAACCGTAGAGTCTAACCTTAAACTCTAACCTTAACCCTGACCCAAACCCGAAATCCTAACCCTAAACCTAAACTCTAAACCTAAACCGTAAACCCTAACCCTAAAACTAAACTTTAACCCTAAACCCTAACCCTAATCCAACACTAATCCTAACCCTAAACCCTAACCGTAGAGTGTAACCCTAACCCTAACCGTAGAGTCTAACCCTAACTCTAAATCCTGACCCTAACCCTAAACTCTACCCCTAGCCCTAACCCTAACCATAGAATCTTACCCTAACTCTAAACTCTAACCCTAACCCTAACCGTAAACCCTAACCGTAGAGTCCAACCTTAACCCTAACCCCTAACCGAAACCCTAAACCCTAACTCTAAACCCTAATCGTAGAGTCTAACCTTAACCCTATACCCTAACCCCTAACGAAAACCCTAAACCCTAAAAGTTGAGTCTAACCCTATGCCTAAACCCTGACCCTAAACCCTAACCGTAGAGTTAAACCCTAACCCTAAACCCTAAACATGACCGTAGAGTCTAGCCGTAACCCTAACCGTAAACCCTAACCCTAACCGTAACTCTCACCCTAAACGTAGAATCTTACCCTAACTCTAAACCCTAAACCTAAACCTAAACTCTAACCCTAACCCTAGCCCTAACCCTAAACCCTGACCATAGAGTCTAACCCTAATCCCTAACCCTAACCCTGACCCTAACCCTAACTAAACACTAACTGTAGAGTCTAACCCTAAACCCTAACCGTAAAGTCTCACCCTAACCTTAGGTCTAACCCTAAAGCCTAACCTTAAACCCTAACCCTAAACCTAAACTCTAACCCTAACCCTAACCCTAAACCCGAACCGTAGAGTCTGACCCTAAACCCTAACCCTAATAGTAGTCTAACACTAACCTTAAACCCTGAGCCTAACACCTAACCGTAACCCAAACCCTTAACCGTCTTTTTTTTAAAGCTGTGGATCGAAAATTGTCTTCTTCATATTACCAGTCAAGAAAAATTTTATGTTTTGCAAAGCAGTGGATCAAAAAATTACTTTGAAGACCAACGGGTCAAAAAACATTTTTTTGTAGACTGGCAGGTCAAGGAAAAAAAAAAAAGTCTTTTCTTTTTAAAGAAAATAAAAACTTTTCTTCCGACTGTGGCATGAAAAATTAAAAAAATATTTTTATTTTAAAGCTGTGGGCCAAAAATTTTATCTTTGTAGACTGGCGGGTCGAGAAAAATATTTGGGGTTTTTTCAAACTGGGGGGTCAAAAACAGTTTTTGTCTTCTCAAGGAAAATAAAAAAAATTCTGCAAGCTGTAACATAAAAAATTGTAAAAAACCTTTTCTTTTAAAGCTTTGGGACAAAAACATTTTTTTCAGTCAGACCGGCAGGTCAAAAAAAACTTTTGTCATGCCAGCGGGTCAACAATTTTTTTTTTAATTAAGGAAAAGTTAAAAAAGGTCTTTAGACTGTGGTATGAAAAATTTGATAATTTTTTTTTTTCAAAGCTATGGGTCAAAAACATTTTCTTTAGTCAGACAGACGGGTCAAGAAAATCTTTTTTTGTAGACCGGCGAGTCAAGAAAAAAAGTGTTTCTTTCAAACCGGCAGGTCAAATAAAAATTTTTTTTCAGGTCCAAGATTTTATTTTAATTAAGGGAATTCATCTTCATCTTCAGATTACCACCGCTACATCCGCCATCAGCGGGTCGCGGGGAGCCGGAGCCTATCTTGGCAGCATAGGATGTGAGGCGGGGGACACTCCTGGCATGACGCCAGTGCACCGCGGAGCCACACACAAAGACACACAACCATGCACACACACACTCATTCCTACGGGCAATTTTGGAACGGCCAATCAACCTGAAGCGCATGCTTTTGGGGGTGGGAGGAAGCCGGAGAACCCACGCAGACACTGGGAGAGCATGATAACTCCGCACAGAGCGGGACTCGAATCCGGGTCCGCCATGTTGTGAGGCGACAGCGCTAACCACTGCGCCACCGTGCCATTTTTTTTTGTAGACCGGCGGGTCAAAAAAAAAATTTTCTTTAGACCGGACGCCCAACCCAAAAAAGTTTTCTTGGATTGACCAAAAAGTTTTTTAGACCAACCAATTGTTAATAATTTTTTTGACGAACCGGGCAACACAAAATTTTTACAGAGTGTTCGACTGAAAGAAAACATTTTTAGATAGACTGACCAATGGAAATTTTTGTTTAAACTTACTGACCCAGAAAATGTTTTTTGACCAACCGACTAAATAATGTCTCAGACCACTGGGTCAAAAACAGTTTTTTGGACAAAGCCGCAAAAGAAAAAAAAAAATTGAAGTGGTTGAAAAAAAAAATTGTTTATTTGGATTAAGTGACCAAAAAAATCGTTGGACCGACAGGCAAAAAAACTTTTAAAAAAATTTTTTTTAGACGAGCGGGTAAAAAAAATGTTTTACACCAACTGATACTGAAAAAAAATTTTTTTCATCGACAGACCAAAAAAAAACATTTTTAGAAATGACCGACACCGAAAAAAAACTTCTTTAAAGGGATCGACCAGAAAACAGTTTCTACACCAACCGACTGGAAAAATATTTTTTATGGCCAACTAAAAAAAATTTCTTTGACCAAGTACGAACAAAATTTATGTAGACCAGTGGTTCTTAAAATGGAACCCAGGGCTTCGGTGAGTAGGTCTCAGGGATTCGGCAGAAACCTGGGTCAGGACAAAACACCCGACAAATTATGTCGGGTGTTAGGGTGAGAGGGTTGGGATTAGGGGTGAGGGGTTAGGGTTAGGGGTGAGAATTAGGGTTAGGGTTAGGGTTAGGGTTGGGGTTGGGGTTAGTGTTAGGGTTGGGGTTGGGTTAGGGTTAGGGTTGGGGTTAGGATTAGGGTTAGGGTTAGGGTTAGGGTTAGGGTCAAAAAAAATTTTTGTCATACCGGCAGTTCAACAATTTTTTTTTTGATTAAGGAAAATTTTAAAAAAGGTCTTTAGACTGTGGTATGAAAAATTTGATAACATTTTTTTTGAAAGCTATGGGTCAAAAATATTTTTTTAGTCAGACCGACGGGTCAAGAAAATCTTTTCTTGTAGACCGGCGAGTCAAGAAAAAAGTGTTTCTTTCAAACCGGCAGGTCACATAAAAATTTTTTGTCAGACCGGAGGTCCAAGAAATTTTTTTAATTAAGGGAATTAAAAAAATTCTTTAGACTGTAGTACGAAAATTTTTTAAAATCATTAGTTATTTTTTTAAAGCTATGGGCCAAAATTTTTGTTTTGTAAGACCAGCAAGTCAAATAAATATTTTTTTTCAAACCGGCAGGTCAAAACAGAATGTTTTCTTTTTCAAGAAAACAAAAATTTTGTCTGCAACCTGTGGCAGGAAGAATTAAAAAAACCCATATTTTTTAAAGCTGTGTGTCAAAAAATATTTCTGTAGACTTTTGGGTCAAGCAATTTCTTTTTAGACTGGCGGGTGAAGAATTTTTTTTATGGGAAATAAAAATATTTTCTTTAGACTGTGGCATGAAATTTTTTCTTAAAAAAACAGTAGTTTTTTTAAAGCTGTTTTTTGGAACCGGCGGGTCAAAAACATTTTTTGTCTTTTTAAGGTAAAATGAAGAAAATTCTACAGATTGTAACATAAAAAATAAACAAAAACGTTTTTGTTTTTTAAAGCTGTGTGTCAAAAAAAAAATTATTAGAGAAAATAAAACATTTCTTCAGATTGTGGCATGAAAAATTAAAACATTTCTTTCTTCAGAGTTAGGGGTCAAAAACATTTGTCTAGTCAGACCAGCGGGTCAAGAAAATTTTTTGTTTTTGTCAAACCGGCGGGGTCAAAAAATATTTTTTGTCAGACCGGCGGGTCAAGAATTTTTTTTTATTTAAGGAAGAAAAAAAATTTTCTTTAGACTGTGGTGTGAAAAATTGTAAAAAAACATTAGTTGTTTTTTAAGGCTGTGGGTCAGGGTTTTTTTTGTAGACCGGCGGGTCAAGAAAATATTTTGTTTTTTCAAACTGGCGGGTCAAATTATTAATTTGAATATCAGTGGATTAAAAAAATATTGGCGGGTAAAAAAACTTTTTTGTAAACCGGCGTGTCCAGTTGAAAAAACTTTTGTTTTAGACCGGCGGGTCAAAAAAAAAATTGAGACTGGGAGATCAAAAAAAATTTTTTTAGACTAGCGGATCAAAACTAGGAAACATTGTTTGTTTTCAGAAAAAGGGAAAAAAAATTTAGTACAAAAGGAAAATGTTTTTTTCCTTGGAATGTGGAGTTAAAAATTATGAACAAAAAAATTTTTTTTAACTGGCGGGTCAAAAAAAATTTTTCTTTAGACCGGACGCCCAACCCAAAAAAGTTTTCTTGGATTGACCAAAAAGTTTTTTAGACCAACCAACTGTTAATAATTTTTTTGACCAACCGGGCAAGACAAAATTTTTACAGAGTGTTCGACTGAAAGAAAACATTTTTAGACCAACTGACCAGTGGAAAAATTTTTTTAAACTTACTGACCGAGAAAATGTTTTTTGACCAACCGACTAAATAATGTCTCAGACCACTGGGTCAAAAACAGTTTTTTGGACAAAGCCGCAAAAGAAAAAATATTTTTTGGACATACAACTTAAAGAAGTTTTTTGACCGAGTGGTTGAAAAATTTTTTTTGTGTATTTGGATTAAGTGAACAAAAAAATCATTTTTGGACCGACAGGCAACAAAACTTTAAAAAAAAATTTTTTTAGACGAGCGGGTCAAAAAAATGTTTTACACCAACTGATACCGAAAAAAATTTTTTTCATCGACAGACCAAAAAAAAACATTTTTAGAAATGACCGACACCGAAAAAAAACTTCTTTAAAGGGATCGACCAGAAAACAGTTTCTACACCAACCGACTGAAAAAATATTTTTTACGGCCAACTAAAAAATATTTCTTTGACCAAGTACGAACAAAATTTATGTAGACCAGTGGTTCTTAAAATGGAGCCCCAGGGCTTCGGTGAGTAGGTCTCAGGGATTCGGCAGAAACGTGGGTCAGGACAAAACACCCGACACATTATGTCGGGTGTTAGGGTGAGAGGGTTGGGATTAGGGGTGAGGGTTAGGGTTAGGGGTGAGAATTAGGGTTAGGGTTAGGGGTGAGGGTTAGGGTTGGGGTTAGGGTGAGGGTGAGGGTGAGGGTGAGGGTGAGGGTTGGGGTTAGGGTTAGGGTTAGGGTTAAGGTTAGGGTTGGGGTTAGGGTGAGGGTTAGGGTGAGGGTGAGGGTGAGGGTTAGTTGTGAGGGTTAGGGTTAGGGTCAAAAAAATTTTTTTGTCATACCGGCAGTTCAACAAATTTTTTTTTAATTAAGGAAAATTTTAAAAAAGGTCTTTAAACTGTGGTATGAAAAATTTGATAACATTGTTTTTCAAAGCTATGGGTCAAAAATATTTTTTTAGTCAGACCGACGGGTCAAGAAAATCTTTTCTTGTAGACCGGCAAGTCAAGAAAAAAGTGTTTCTTTCAAACCGGCAGGTCAAATAAATTTTTTTGTCAGACCGGAGGTCCAAGAAATTTTTTTAATTAAGGGAATTAAAAAAAATCTTTAGACTGTAGTACGAAAATTTTAAAAATCATTAGTTATTTTTTTAAAGCTATGGGCCAAAAATTTTTGTTTTGTAAGACCAAAGACTCAAATAAATTTTTTTTTTCAAACCGGCAGGTCAAAACAGAATGTTTTCTTTTTCAAGAAAACAAAAATTTTGTCTGCAACCTATGGCAGGAAGAATTAAAAAAAACCCATATTTTTTAAAGCTGTGTGTCACAAAATATTTCTGTAGACTTTTGGGTCAAGCAATTTTTTTTTTACACTGGCGGGTGAAGAATTTTTTTCATGGGAAATAAAAATATTTTCTTTAGACTGTGGCATGAAAATTTTTTTTTTAAAAACAGTATTTTTTTTAAAAGCTGTTTTTTGGAACCGGCGGGTCAAAAACATTTTTTGTCTTTTTAAGGAAAATACAAAATTTTCTACAGGCTGTAGCATTAAAAAAACAAAAAAAAAACACTTTTAAAGCTGTGGGTCAAAATATTTCTTGTAGACCAAAAATAGTTCTTGTAGTCAAAAAATTTCTTCTAGACCGGCAGGTCAAAAACATTTTTTGTCTTTTTAAGGTAAAATGAAGAAAATTCTACAGATTATAACATAAAAAATAAACAAAAACGTTTTTGTTTTTTTCAAACCGGCGGGGTCAAAAAATATTTTTTGTCAGACCGGCGGGTCAAGAATTTTTCTTTATTTAAGGAAGAAAAAAAATTTTTTTTAGACTGTGGTATGAAAAATTGTAAAAAACATTAGTTCTTTTTCAAGGCTGTGGGTCAGGGTTTTTTTTGTAGACCAGCGGGTCAAGAAAATATTTTGTTTTTTCAAACTGTCTGGTCAAATTATTTATTTGAATATCGGTGGATTAAAAAAATATTTCTAAGACTGGCGGGTAAAAAAACTTTTTTGTAAACCGGCGTGTCCAGTCGAAAAAACTTTTTCTGTGGACCGGCGGGTGAAAAAAAAAATTGAGACTGGGAGATCAAAAAATTTTATTTTACACTAGCGGGTCAAAACTACAAAAATTGTTTGTTTGTTTACAGAAAAAGGGAAAAAACATTTCAGGACAGTTTCTTTAGACCGGACGCCCAACCCAAAAAAGTTTTCTTGGATTGACCAAAAAGTTTTTTAGACCAACCAATTGTTAATAATTTTTTTGACGAACCGGGCAACACAAAATTTTTACAGTGTTCGACTGAAAGAAAACAAAAAAAAATTTCCATTGGTAAGTTGATCTAAAAATAGATCAACTGACCAATGGAAATTTTTGTTTAAACTTACTGACCGAGAAAATGTTTTTTGAACAACCGACTACATAATGTCTCAGACCACTGGGTCAAAAACATTTTTTTGGACAAAGCCGCAAAAAAAAAAAAAATTGAAGTGGTTGAAAAAAAAAATTGTTTATTTGGATTAAGTGACCAAAAAAATCGTTTTTGGACCGACAGGCAAAAAAACGTTAAAAAATTTTTTTTTAGATAAGCAGGTCAAAAAAATGTTTTAGACCAACTGATACTGAAGAAAATTATTTTTGGACCGACAGACCAAAAAAAAAAATTTTTAGAAATGACCGACACCAAAAAAAAACTTCTTTAAAGGGATCGACCAGAAAACAGTTCCTACACCAACCGACTGAAAAAATATTTTTTAAGGCCAACTAAAAAAATTTCTTTGACCAAGTACGAACAAAATTTATGTAGACCAGTGGTTCTTAAAATGGAACCCAGGGCTTCGGTGAGTAGGTCTCAGGGATTCGGCAGAAACCTGGGTCAGGACAAAACACCCGACACATTATGTCGGGTGTTAGGGTGAGAGGGTTGGGATTAGGGGTTAGGGTTAGGGTTAGGGGTGAGAATTAGGGTTAGGGTTATGGTTGGGGTTAGGGTTAGGGTTAGGGTGAGGGTTAGGGTTAGGGTTAGGTTGAGGGTGAGGGTTAGGGTTAGGATTGGGGTTAGGTTAAGGGTTAGGGTTGGGGTTAGGGTTAGGGTCAAAAAAATTTTTTGTCATACCGGCAGTTCAACAAATTTTTTTTTAATTAAGGAAAATTTAAAAAAAGGTCTGTAGACTGTGGTATGAAAAATTTGATAACATTTTTTTTTCAAAGCTATGGGTCAAAAATCTTTTCTTTCGTCAGACCGACGGGTCAAGAACATCTTTTATTTTAGACCGGCGAGTCAAGAAAAAAGTGTTTCTTTCAAACCGGCAGGTCAAATAAAAATTTTTTGTCAGACCGGAGGTCCAAGAAATTTTTTTAATTAAGGGAATTTTAAAAATTCTTTAGACTGTAGTACGAAAATTTTAAAAATCCTTAGTTATTTTTTTAAAGCTATGGGCCAAAAATTTTTGTTTTGTAAGACCAAAGACTCAAATAAATATTTTTTTTCAAACCGGCAGGTCAAAACAGAATGTTTTCTTTTTCAAGAAAACAAAATTTTTGTCTGCAAGCTGTGGCAGGAAGAATTTAAAAAAACCCATATTTTTTAAAGCTGTGTGTCACAAAATATTTCTGTAGACTGTTGGGTCAAGCAATTTTTTTTTAGACTGGCGGGTGAAGAATTTTTTTCATGGGAAATAAAAATATTTTCTTTAGACTGTGGCATGAAATTTTTTTTAAAAAACAGTAGTTTTTTTTAAAGCTGTTTTTTGGAACCGGCGGGTCAAAAACATTTTTTGTCTTTTTAAGGAAAATACAAAATTTTCTACAGGCTGTAGCATTAAAAAAAAAAAAAAACACTTTTAAAGCTGTGGGTCAAAACATTTCTTGTAGACCAAAAATATTTCTTGTAGTCAAAAAATTTCTTCTAGACCGGCAGGTCAAAAACATTTTTTGTCTTTTTAAGGTAAAATGAAGAAAATTCTACAGATTATAACATTAAAAATGAACAAAAACATTTTTGTTTTTTTAAAGCTGTGTGTCAAAAAAAAATTATTAGAGAAAATAAAACATTTCTTCAGACTGTGGCATGAAAAATTAAAACATTTCTTTCTTCAGAGTTATGGGTCAAAAACATTTGTTTAGTCAGACCAGCGGGTCAAGAAAATTTTTTGTTTTTTCAAACTGTCGGGTCAAATTATTTATTTGAATATCGGTGGATTAAAAAAATATTTCTAAAAAAACTTCTTTAAAGGGATCGACCAGAAAACATTTTCTACACCAACCGACTGAAAAAATATTTTTTACGGCCAACTAAAAATATTTCTTTGACCAAGTACGAACAAAATTTATGTAGACCAGTGGTTCTTAAAATGGAGCCCCAGGGCTTCGGTGAGTAGGTCTCAGGGATTCGGCAGAAACCTGGGTCAGGACAAAACACCCGACACATTATGTCGGGTGTTAGGGTGAGAGGGTTGGGATTAGGGGTGAGGGTTAGGGTTAGGGGTGAAAATTAGGGTTAGGGTTAGGGTGAGGGTGAGGGTTGGGGTTAGGGTGAGGGTGAGGGTGAGGGTTAGGGTTGGGTTAGGGGTGAGAATTAGGGTTAGGGTTAGGGTTAGGGTTAGGGTTAGGGTTGGGGTTAGGGTTAGGGTTGGGTTAGGGTTAGGGTTGGGTTACGGGTGAGAATTAGGGTTAGGGTTAGGGTTGGGTTAGGGGTGAGAATTAGGGTTAGGGTTGGGGTTAGGGTTAGGGTTGGGTTAGGGGTGAGAATTAGGGTTAGGGTTGGGGTTAGGGTTAGGGTTGGGGTTAGGGTTAGGGTTGGGGTTAGGGTTAGGGTTAGGGTTAGGGTTGG